>NC_061519.1:23900000-24200000 GCF_022379125.1 Scophthalmus maximus
ACAAGGCCATAACTCCATCTCTGGTGATAATGTCTCTGGTTTATTCAAGAATGCATAAGCTCACATCTCTCTCTCTCTCTCTCTCTCTCTCTCTCTCTGGGCATGTGATTTCCAGACGAGAGAGACGAAGCAAAGTGTCTGCGAAATCCGTAGTCACTCCAGAGCGGGGGAATTGATGGTGTCCACGCACTTTGAGGTTGAAACGCGATTCGGGGGTTTTGACATAACATAGCGCGCGGCACGAAGAAAACGCTTTTTAACGCGCGCCAGCGTTGTCAAATGAGTGCATTTGGGGAAAAAGGCTATGAAAAAAAGGAAAACAGATTTTGGGTTTTGAACACCTGAAAATGCGCCCGCCTTTTAGGAGAAGGTTCCACACGCCAAGAGGAGCAAGAAACCCTGCGCTCAGTTCCGTCTATTTTTATCTTGGGTAGAAAAATAGCACCGAATTGAAAACTGCCAAATGCAAACAAAATCCCGTTCGGCTCCATTGTATCGGTCTGGCAGCAGACGCCCCAGCGGCAGATAACTCCGAATCCTGCCAGACACCGCGAAGGGCAGCAGGGTTCGTCTCTGGGTACATCATTAAGTATCATTAGTGTACTGCGCTTTCCAAGGAATAAAAGCGATATAATCTTGGAAGGCATGACAGTGAGAAAATACTATATTATATGTAGCGTAAGTATATATATATATATATATATATATATATATATGTATATATGGTTTGTGTGTTTGTTTTCTTGTTACTGAACGGATTCCCATGAAACTTGGAGGATGGAAAATGGGCCAAGAAAGAACAGATCCAGACGAGGGGCGAATCCAGGAAACCCCTTATCTCGGAATTTTGTGACATTTTCGCCAATTTCCCGGGGGAATAACGAGGATAACGAGTGGATCTTGATGGGCGAGAAAGAAAAGAGACGGAGTTCTATGACTGCGTGCAGAATTGGTGCGGGTGGATTGACTTTGCAAAACCCCTGGGATGAGGAAATTAAAAAGGGGAAAAGCAAAGCATGAAAGGGTCTCGCACTCACCCCTCTCTCATGCTCCCCGGGCTCGTTAACGGAGATATCGGGCTGTTGGCGTCAAAGTTCCCCTCCAGGCCTTGATACCTGGAGCAGGCGTCTGCGGACGGAGGGAGGAAGTCTGAAGTCGCCCGGCTGCGGACGGCGCCGCTGTTTGGGTAAACGCCTGGAAACAGAGACAGAGATATTAAAGGATCAGTTCAACCCAAAATGGATACAACCGCCACATGCGGGGTAGCTATGGGACGTTTGCAGGTTGCGCCAGTGTGGAGGTTTGTGTACCTCGATCTAAGGTTTGCAGCGAGACGGACTCTTGCTCAAAATGTTTAGTTTTCTCTATCAGGGAAGTTGCAAAATGAAAATGATGCGTCATTTTTACCGAAATCTCAATTTACTTCTCACCACCAACTTTAACTGTTGGGGCGTCCGTAACATAAGGTGCAATGAATAAACACTGGTTATACATTTTTGAAAGAGGCATTGTTCACTTAATTGTTTTCAATCTCAATTTAATCTGCCAATTTTTTTCTTTCTTTCCCAAACTCAAACGTGACGTCTCCAGATTGCAATTGCCTGCGATGCTTTCTTTCTAACAGTCAAAAACCTCTAATTGTGATAAATCAAGAGTTGGACTTTGTTATCAATAAAGGAATTATTGCAATTTACTACAATATATCATTTCATTTTCTGTTGAGCAACACTTCTCTTTTCAGCTCCAAAGCAAACGTGGACGTTGTCGTCAAAGCTCATGGCTTCTCTGGGCCAAAATATGAGTATGTGTGAACACACTAAGCATAGAAATGGACAAAGGAGAAATTGATAAAACCGCATTTTGAGAAGCCTCTGAATGATTAAATACTTTTTAATCCACTGAAACTGGTCCCTTCAGAAATCCGACGGAATCTGATGTCAGCGGCTCAAACCTAGGCGACATGCACACTTTGCAGAGTCGTCTTTAGGCCTATGGGGAGTGTTTGATGCGTAAAGGCACCGTTTGTAGGCGCGTATTTATTCAGTTTTAACACATAGGCCTATACCTACTCGCCATCTCGCACTTTGACTGTGGGTCTAAGGGCAGCTGACGATGACGGGATGTGTCGCCAATGCACCCAACATGCATTATGTACATTCCCAGGTACATGTCCACGGGACACTGTTTTAGGCTTTTGAACATTTGGCCATTTTCTGATAAGGTCGAGGCCTCTGGGGGCATTTTGAAAGTGAAACACTGACATGCTTGTTTCACCCTGGATAAACACAGCTCGCGTTGTGCCGTTTGAGGCTTTTCCCTCGGAGTCTTCTCGGGTGAAACTGCAAGTAGTCTGAAGTAATGGACATGGACAGCTCTCTTGGACACTCGCTTCCCCTCCTCTGCCAGCTGAGCCTCAACGTTACCTGACAGCTTCTTGATCCCGGTTCAGCCATTGAGCGAGAGAGAAAAAGAGCCCTTTGGCCGCGGAGCCGGTTCGGAGAAAGCCGAAGGACGAGCGGGGAAGGGAGGCCAACTCGCCCGCAGTCAGTGCCCGGTAATTGGACAAGGTAAACACTGGCACGATGAGGTACCATCGGAGGAATGGGAGAGGAGGGAGGGAGGGAGGGAGGGAGGAAAGGGAGCAAATGAGGCCATGGGAGAGAATGAACGAGACAGCCCAACCGCCCAGGTGTTGGGGGGCAATTACACCCCGTCTTTGTTTTACCCCCTTTTTTTTTTCCCCTCACAGAGGCGTCGGACGGAGGCGTCCCGTTGCTCCCGCCGCCGTTTCATACCTGCGAAGTCGTCCAAGCCCGGCAAGGCCGAGCCGCCGCCGCCGCGGTGGGAAGAGGCGGAGCCGTGGAGATGCTGCCTGGCCAGACAGTCGCTCAGGACGTCCGACTCCAGCATCGCGTGCACTTGAACCTGTCGGTGAGACAGAACGCAGATGTTCACGCGGCGACGGGGAAGATGCACGCTACATGAGGTATCGGGTGTCCTGTTGGGGAGCGTGTGCGCATGCAGGGAGGAAAATAATTACGTTTAAAGCTGTAGCCCAGTTGCCTTCCAATTGTTTCGGGGGGCTTTTCTTAATGCTCTTGGCCAAACGTCCATGAGCTGAAGTTTGAACGTACTCCCCTCTCTTTTGATTACGTACAGTAGATCAATTGGAAACACAGGGAGTTTTCCCGCAGGCACTTTTCTACTGTTCATTTTTCGACAACAACAACGGCGAAAAGAGGAAGAAGAAAAGAAAAAGAATGATGCTCGCACCAGACGCCTGGTTCTCGTTCCGTCGTACAAATCCCCCAAAATCTTGTTAGGCAATCTCCTTCCAAAGAGCTCGACAACAAAGACAATCTACTCTATTATCCGGCGCTAACAGAGCGTCCCCGAGGACTTTCCAAAACAATTCATCGAGGGCTCCGGGACCCCCGAGGACGCTTGCGAAGGACACCCGGGAACCACAAAAAGGGGGGGGGGGGGGGGGTTATGAATAAGCGGCGAAAAATGTTTATTCAAACCAGTGTTTATGCCGATAAAAAAAAACCCTTCAATGGCTGTGACACATCAGCCCCGGAGAAATGGGCACCAGCGTACGGAGTTTACCAAGTGCACGTTTGGTGTTTTTCAAAGTCCCGCTGGGCGCCCGCGGCAGCGCGGGGCGTGTCGGCCATGTCACAACTCTCGGAGCACACGTGGTTCTGCTTAAACCAAACAAGGCATGGGAGTACACACAAAGCCCCAGTGTCACTCACGGGCCACGGAAAACAAACAAGGGCCAGATAACGCCGAACAATGGGCTCCCTATTCTGGCTTCCAAGGGAGTGTGTGTAATACTTTGTTTGTTGTATTTAATCCTACTGAATCACAAACATGCTCTCTCTCTCTCTCCCTCTCTCTCTCTCTCTCCTCCTCCTCCTCCTGCTGTTGCTCTCCATCCCGTCCTCTAGAAACAAGAGCGGCGGCGTCACGGAGAGACGGCGCGTTGCCCATGTCCTCGGAGACATCGCTTCCCCACCAGAAGTGCCTCTTGGACGTTGACTGAAGAAACCCTTCACTGAGTAATATTGCTTTTGAGCCATAAGGCTAACAAGGCAGCAACTGTCTCTCTTCACCAACAATGGATATTGACTTTAAGAAGAGGTTTGTTTCCCTAGTTTCCCTCTCAGAGAGTGCTCGGGTACTCCTCCTCTCCATCGCTCCGGACCAATGGATCTTGGTTTTCTTTTCATTTTTACTCCCATGAACGACTGTGCAAGGAATTCTCAAACTTAGCCTCACATATCGGAGACAGCAGATGTATAACCGTTGCATTTTCTTTCATCAGGTGCTTCACCAAAGCACTTGTTGGATTTTTATTAATGACAACCTCTAGAAATATCTTAAAATGTGAACATTTTCATAAAAGTAATCAGTTGATTTAGAGTTTTATCCATATCAGGGCAGACACGTCCCTGAAAAAGCATCTGGTGACAACGAATGCGACTACATCCTGCATCTTTTGTTTCCACACAAGAGCTATTTTTGATGCAGATTTCGATATATCATGTTTAAGGGGTTGAAGATGCTGACCACGTGATCGCAGTCCAACTTTGTACGCGTGTACTGTCCAATAAAACCTTGAGGAAAATTGACTTCTTGGCTTCACACCTCCCATGTCGGCCCCTACGAGCTCTGTTTCCACCGTGTTATTCTCCCTTGGCCTCGGGGACGCGGGGGGTTTTTTCGCGGAAAAACGACGGCAGCGAAAAGGAACTACGCCGGAACCAGGAAGAGAATTCTCCCCGTGTCTAGCCCCGGGGACGGAGCCTGCTGCGTCCCGGTGACCAGACAGTGACACACCACCTGGGACCGCCACGGGGCACCAGAGCCGCCTGGTTCCTCTTTAAAAAACAATGTTTTGCGATATTACACCGACTGCCACTTGTTGTCTTTTTTAAAAACCCTGCTGCCGCTCGCTGCTGTTCCAAGACCTGCAATCCAATACGGTCTGATCTAATCTAGCCTTGAAGGGACACGCAGGTTTTTTTTCGCTCTCCGTGTGTGTGTGTCTAACGCCGGTGGCGCTCATGTGCGCTTAACGTCCAGCGCGCGAAGACCAACGCGAGCGCTTGCCATACCTTGACCTCCCTCTCCTGAAGGCCTTTGGCCGAGTGGGCCTTGACGTGCTTCCGCAAGGAGCTCGGGTCCGTGTAGCGCTTGGTGCAGCCGGGGATCTGACAGGCGTACGGCTTCTGTGAGGGAACCGCAGCGAGGGGCGGTGGTGAGAGGAGACAGAGGACAAAAACAGAGGAAACCAAATAAATGAATGTGAAAGCGAAGAGCCGCGCCGGGGCTTCTCGTCCTCTGTGCATCGATCGTCGGCCCTGGGAAGTTCACGGTGCGGCTCCGTAACATGCCGGAGACCTTTTCCGGTCGTACATCTTCCGATCATCCGAAGCAGCTGCGCTCCAGGTGCCAGCGGGGCTGCAGGAGAAGCAGGCGGGGGAAAGCCGTGGCTCACGCCGGCCTCGTCTACAGCAGCACTTGTGTTAGTGATTTACTGCATCCCCCCCCCCCCCCCGTTTCAGCCTTGACACTGATGGACCGAGACCAAAACCTGACATTCACTGAAACATTCTCTGCCAATCGAGCTCCGATTCGACCTCTGGAAGACAAGTTTGACAAGAATGAAATACGCCACGGGACAACGAAATAAACCCAGAAATACACAACACATCAATTGGTGTGTTAAAGGTGTTTCGATTCAAGGTTTATGAAAGTGCTGCGGGCCTGAACTGAAATGTTACAAAACGTACGCTTCATGTGGTCTGCTAAAATACACATTGACACAAATCAGGCCTCCATGCGAGTTGATATCATATTCACAAATGATGAAACAAGTTTGGGTTGATTCACGCCCACGTGGGTCACAGGTGTCATGCGCTGCGCTGCAGTACAAGCGGTGACATTACGGGGGAAGTGCTGTGAATGCGACAAAGGCAGTCACGGCGGAATGATGGACATGAGGGGTCGTGTCAACACGGAGTGTATTTACCTTTCGTCTGCGGGCTTACGGAGAGGAAGAGAGGAAGAGAGGAAGAGCGTTAGACGGGGAGACTCAGTGTTCAGCCATAAATCAGTGCATTCATTAGGGAAAAGTGTGAATCAGACACCGAACGTCGAAGGGAACCCAGAGCAGAGTCAAAGAGAGCACACATTCTGACACGTGGCGACGGCTTGATGCGGGATTCAAGTATAGATTCATCTCTACCTGGAAAAGAAATTGTGTGTTCGCAGTACATGCGCACGGAGGCATTTTCAAAAATGCCCATCGCAGTCGACGAAAGCCGCAACAGTAAAAGCTGTTTTCTGTTTCTGTATTTCACAATTTCATCAAAGCTGTGAGTTTAGATGAATTAACGAGCCCATTTCCATCAGTTCTAATTCCTCGCAGATTCCCCCCCCCCCCCCCTTTTCATTACCGAGCATTCGACCAGGTGGAGCGCATTACGGGTCCTTTTTTTTTTCACGGACACAAAGTGTTTTGCAGAACGGGGGGGGGGGGGGGGGGGGGGGGGGGGGGGGTAACGATCAGGAAGCAACTCATCCGTTTCCCAGGAAAACCACTGGTTCTAAAACAAACACACAAAGACTGTCAAAGCAGCAGCACTCATCGTGTCTACTTTAGAATCCAAAAGTTAAATCGGAGCAAGTCATGATGTGAGAGGAATATGTATGTTCAAGAAACTGTAATCACCGTTTGTATGTTTGTAAGTGATGAGGGCGAATTTATGAAACAGCTGAAGTGAGGAGCTCAAAATGTGTAACAGTTATTATTATATATAAATTAACAATTATATATATATATACATATATCTATATAAGTTTATATAGATATATAGGCAATAGAATACTTTTGTCTTGTACAAATAATAGATGCAATAACCTTTTTCCCCTAGTTGCGTTGTTCTTCTACTGTTTTTCCACTTTCTCGTTTGAACATTTCGAATTCAAGGCGCGTAATTACTCCGACATAGATCTTGCGTCAGAGCGAGCCTTTCCCTCAACAGTGCCCAACTTGACCCCGCTGGCACAAATCAAATTGGGAAATGTCTTGTTCTCTGGAAACCGTCTCGCGAGCAGCATTCCTCCGGGAGACCAGGCTCATTGCTCCTGGAGTCGAAACAGATTGACTGCAAATGAGGTGTTGAACCCGGAACGCTTTCCTTATCTGCGACAGAACTCCGAGCCAAAGTGCAGCGGTTATTCCGGGCTCGTAGGGAGCGAGACACGAACATATAAAGGTCAGTGTGCAAGCACGGGTGTCAAGCTCACGTACAAGAATTGAAAAGTGCGAAGCCGCGAGGCTCAAAGAAAGCTGGTCTTGTGGGGAGAATATCACCGAGTCGTGCGCATCTGGAATGCGGACGACACAAGCGATCCAGCAAGAAAAACTGGTGTAACACGAGTGTGAAGACTGATTCGAATGTGTTTTTTTGCTCAAGGGTCACTTTCACGTTTGTAGACGCGCGTCTGCGTGAGCCTGACCTCACAAATCGACCTCAACGCGCCGCCATCCCTCACACCAGCGACGCGATGTAACTCGTGTTGACGCCGGCCCTTCCCCGACCGGCTGCTACGCTGCATTCAGGAACTGTTTACATTCAGACGATCCTCCGTGGGCGCCGCGCGGTGGCGCCGGAACGTGTCCGATCCTTGATTTGCGACGCAACTGCGAGGCCGCTATTAGCCGGCGTGAAACCACAGAAAAGGGGGGGGGGGGGGGGGGGGGGGGGGGAGAGCCATGGCGTCTCGTTGCAATAACACCGCAACGCAACGCGCGGCTCCTTCTCATCCGCGTAATGAGAGCTCTGATATTCTTTGGATTACCGCTAAATCCTCGTCGCTTGTCAGCAGGAGTAAAAATAACTGTGGCTTAGAGAAAAGAGTCGGGGGCCGTCATGCAGTTTCACAATCCTACAGGATGTCTGGGGCCGTACGTTAGGGCCCATTAGAGCGGGGAGGGAGGCGAGCAGCGTCATTTGAGCAGAGAGGACTTTTGCATTGCACATGACCTTTCGTACACGGGAAATATTCTGTATCGTGAAAAAATATCTGTTAGGCTGAGGACTCTTTCAGTTTTTCAGACGTGAGCTCCTTTGCGATACGGATTAATATCCCGATGTAAGAACGCTCCAAGGACCTGATCCGTCGGTTGGAAACCACAGGACTAAACTGCCAAACTGTACATGAAGTAGTTAAAGCTGCAAAAATGTACAAGTCAGATAGACTCACATATAAGTCACGGGGGGGAACTTTACTGAAGAAAAAGGTACTTTTGACCTCTGCACCTAAATTTACATGCAAGTAGGATTTTGAATTAATTCTGAAATAGTAAAAATGGATCTTCACCGAACACTGACTATAGAATTAAGTTCTAACGCATTGATTCTAATGCAGGCACCAATCAATTCAAATCTTTGTCACCTTTAACTTCCTAAGATTCCATCAGATTCGTACAAGCTCATCCTATGCACTTTGAGATTGCTTTTAGCAATGAAAAAAATATTATTATTATTATTATTATTATTATTATTATTATGTGTTTTAGTAAAATCCTAATCTACAAAGCTGTCAGAGAAATGTAGTGTTGAAACAAGTTCACCATTTCACATTTGAGATGTACATATACATATAAGTACATATAGTAAAATCAAAACAGAAATACTCATTACTAAAGTAGTGCCTATAAGTTGTACTTGTACAATATGGTACTTGAATACATGTACTCGAATTAGGGTTAGGGTGATATTTACGATGATATTTACGATGATATTTGGCACCCGGTGCACGAGAGGGAGCGGTGGTGAGTTAAAAAGTTTGGGTTTTTTGAGGAAGACGCCTGCTGTCTGTTCTCTCGACGTCTCTCACATCAGTGGCTGGATTTCATAACCTTTAATTTATGACCCGAGTGAGTGCGATGGGAAGCTGGGACAATCGTTTGGAAGGGAGGTAACAATCTTCATTCTACTAAACTATATTATAAATAAATTATATTATTAACTAATCAGACACAAGAAGAATCCTTAATAAAAAAAAAATCCTTTAAAACATTTCTTTGTACATTGTCAAATGAATATTAGCTGATAAGAAAACTAAATAACTACATATTTTTTTTCTGTGCATGATCTAATGATGCCGCGGATCGCATTCATTTCAAAGTTTGAAGTGATGCTGTGACGTGTTACCAGGCCGAGAACTATGGTTATTTCACTCTTAAGTAAAGATGAAACCTTTACCATCAAATGCATCATTACTTTCATCAGCCAACCTTTGTCTGAAGACGGCGCGAGCGACGAGTCAAGTGATAAATGCGACGCAGCGGGCGCCATGGCAACGCGGGGCTGTTGACTGACCGTGTCCAGGTGCGTGCGCTGGTGTTTGGCCCGGTCACTGGAGTTGCTGAAGGCCTTGAGGCAGCCGGGGTGCTGGCAGATGTACGGCTTCTCTCCCGTGTGGCTCCTCAGGTGGATTTTCAGGTTCTCCAGGCGGGAGAAGGCCTTGGCGCAGCCCTCAAACTGAGGAAAAGACAAAACACGGGGCAGTCTTGACGTCATACATCCACAGCAGAGAGACAGGAGTTTGTTTTCCCCCCCGGGAGACGTGATGCTGGCGCAGTAACTTCTGTGAACTTGCACCATTTTGCCACAAATCAACTTACATTCTAATGGACAACCGCTGCTGCCGCTCGAGCTGCAGCTGCCTCCAGTTGGAGGGACTCACTTTAGACTTACGCATAAAAAGGTTTTCAAATGTTTTACATCGCAGTTTCAAAGGGAAACATTTTGCACGAGGCATTATATTAAATCCTTTCAGATCTGCCTTAAAAACAGTTCCCACACATGCCATTTGTATACATCTAATCAGTCTTCCCGGGGTCATACTAGACAAGAAGTGGTTTATATGTCGTCAAACTACAAGAGAGAAAAGCCGGGCTTCGCCAAGAGAAGGAAAATGGAACAATTCTTTTCATCCAGTGTCTCCGAGACACATTCGCAGTGTTGCGCTAAAATTGCGAAAACAATCGAATTGTAAAAAAAAAGTTTAAAGAAACTGAGCCAGAGCCGCCTTTCGGCTCGTCTCTTCACAGCTGGACGATCACCGGGTGAAGTGGGGCGCGACCGACATTTCATCAAGTTACAGACATGGTCACACACACACACACACACACACACACACACACAGTCTGACATCGGGGAGGTGTCGGATTTTCAGGGTCGTCCAAAACGAAGGCCGGAGAGGGAGAGTTTACTGGCCCGACGCACAAAGCGGTGCCTTCCCAGTTTGTTTCAAATGAAAGTGATGGGGGACTGAATCCACATGGCTCATTCTGTGGAGGAGGAAAAAAAAAATGCATCCAGCAGATCTACAGTGACGGAAACTGATTGGACAAATCGAGTGGTCCTGCCAAGGCCCCTTTTTTTCCCGCCTGGCACAAATGTCTTCGCTAGGTTCAGATTGACGCAGTGGTCATTTCCCCAAATTGAACATCCATATGCACCTACTGTGCACAGGCAGGTGCACCACGTTCTGCTCCAGCATTTTCATTTCACACAGATTCATTTCCTCTGCGGGGCTTAAAGCTGCAGCGTGTCATATTTAGAAGAACTCATTCACAGAAATTGAACATATTTGTCCGTAACTATGTGTTCATACATGTTTTTTCTCGTCAACTCCGAAAGGGTTAAACATAGTTACGTGAGGTGGAGCCGACCTCCGTGAGAGTCGCCGTGTTTGCTACGTCGCGTTGAATACGGTTGTTGCACAAAAAGGTTCCAGAATACGTCGCATTCGCGTGGAATTTTCAGCGCTGCCGGGAAACCGGAAATAGAATCAGCGGCGCGCCGCCATAAAGTGTCCCCTGTCGGCTGCTCAGTTGGTTGCGGTTTGCCACTTTACCACCAGATGCCGCCAGACAATTACAAAAACTACACACTGGGGCTTCAAGTTCATAAGAAAGTCTTAACGGATTCAACTCGGAAAGCCCAAAAATGTCGGTACAGGAGTTGTTGATGTCATACAGAGAGAGAGAGTTTGATTTTTGATCAATGGTGCAAAATTATGTATTGCATATCAATTTCTTGCAAATTTCTCATTTGAAATATGTTATAAAGTTGCGTAATTGCCAGTTGCTGCGCACGTAGAATGAGCTAGATTAGTAATATACTTCTTCTTCTACGCCTGTCACACCTGGTCCGTTTGTCTTTGCTCTTCGTTATTGTGTAAACTTTGGAAAGACGTGCGGTTTAAGCGACGCATTTCTCTTTTACAGCGTCGATGTTTTTCCCCCTTCCGACCTCAAAGCACATGAAACACACTGGAGTCGGAACAACGGCTTCACTACACAGTCAGTGAAAACCTTTTGAACCGACTTCTCCGCTGGTAAACCAGCAACAGTGGATTTGTCCATGAGCCCGACAAGCACTCGTGCCACGTGCTTCAGAACCTAGAACATGTGCTTCGGTCGTTAGAATAAGAGTCGTTAAATATAGATAGAGACTAAAGTCATGTTTGTGTTTGCTGTATCTTTTTTTTATCAATGAATTTGTCACGTGTGTGTTAAACGTCAGCACAAGTTGAAATGAAAAGATTATTCCCCCGGGATAGACATATTAAAAATATGGATTTCTTCCTGAGAAAGTCTTAATAAGACTTTAAATTTGACCCTGGCCTGCTTGAAACTAAAAAACAAAAGTCTGTTTCATCCATCTATGAACTAATCCGGAGGGAAATGTGGAAACGGACTGTTTCGTGCCTAATATTCATTCCAGGGTTTTATTAGGTCAGTAAATGTCAGTCACCTCATTAAAAAAAAACCCAGCCCACTACATCATAGAGATTAATTAATGCACGGCTTTTAGAAAAAACAGGCCAATGATTCAGATGTTCAAACGTTCAGATGAACAGTGAGACACACGCACTGCGGATGAAGACGCTGCGTGTTGCGCAGTAGTGAGGACGCTTCAGATTCAGGTCGACCGTGAGGACAGATTTGACTTAAACACATCAGTTGGAGTTATTTGACAAAAAGACATCCAGTCATGCAATCCACCACAGCAGTAAAAAGAAATATAAAAAGGTCGAGCGGAGGAAATACCCTTGCATTTGCAGATGGTTCCTAAAGAGAAACAGATTTTTCTCAAATCTTTGACGGAGCAGAAATCCGAGCGTGGCTTTATTTAAGCTCTGGTTACAGTTTATGTGCTTGAGTTTCCTCCGCATTAGACGGAGTCATGTTTCCGTCTGCTTTTGTATATGATGAGAAAATGAACGCCTGTCCTAATAAACTCGGGGAAACTACACATTAATCCTGACTCTGTTTGACAGGCCCAGATCAGATCTACGGTTTATCCTGGCAATTTTACATTTAGCTTGTTATTTCTCCAAATCTGCGCCCGTCGTTTTTCTCTGGCCCAAGAGGTTTCCCATGCTGATCATTTCATTTTTGGATACTTTTCCTTCATACCATGCTTCAATGTATGTATTAAAGGATAAGCCGCGTGATATTCTTTATTTGTGGAGAGATCCCGTGAAATCCCATCTGTACTGTACTTCCTGCAGCCCGAGTCCAAAGACCCCACTGAAGATGTACATCTTTAAACTGTGGAATATTTATGGACATTAAATATGTCCACCATTATAAAAAATTAAGTGAAATATGACATATTCATTGTGCGTAAGGTTGGATAACATTGGAAGGAAAGCAGGACTATGTAGTTCTGAGCAAATGTTCATCGGCAATCAGTGCATTTGTCTGGGACTATTTTCTGTTTGGCAGCGGGACGGTGACAATGGGCCCTTCAAAATAAAAGTCAAAACACATGTCGCTTGTACCTGCCCTCGGGTGGGTAGGTGTTCCTCGTGGAACCGTCACGGGAGCAGGACAACGTCGATCGTTGGAAAAGTCTGCGTCGGAGAACAGACCAGATCAGTGACAAACGCTGTGGTTAAGGTTTTCGTCAGGTCCGGGCACATAAACCTGACGAAAAACCTTTGTGATAAAATGACTACTTCGTTAATGATAGGGGGGAGCTTCGGTGTCATGGTTACGGTAACAAACACTCGGTTAAAGTCGGGTAATGAAATGCGTTGACTGTAATTTGGAAAAGGCAGTTGACATCAGTTGTTTCCCTCAATCCTCCCTCTACTTACTGTACATCCTCCTTCGATCCCCGCGGCCACTAGAGGGCCTTGTCACACGAATCCGAGCATCTGTCGCCGTCGTCCTAGCACAGTGGTTGTCAACCTTTGCAAGTTGAGACCCCCGGAAAAAATCGATTTGAAGCCAATTTGACAGCTGAAGAATACTGCAGACGTCGACTCCCACAAACACACTCATTGACATCCACTCTAAAGCAGATAATTTGATGTAAAAAACAATGCCCAGTCTTAAAACATGTCTAAAATACATTTTTGAATATACTGTATTATTTTCTTCTCCACAACCGTCTGGCGATTCCCCCAGAAATGACCTCGCCACCTCTGGCGACACCCCTTGTTGATCGGATGGTGAGTTGGTTTCTGCTCTTTTCACTGGTCGACGGTGAGAAAAAATATAGCATATCACCACCAGGCCGATTCCTTTGAATGCGTCCACATAGGAGCGTTATTTCGGCAAAAATAAATGACGTGTACCGACTCGCGGAGGATTTTAAAAAACACTTTGTGTGCACAGCCTGGAGAACGGCCGTCCAACCTGAGCCTTGACGTTACGAGCTGGTGCACGGGCCTGAATTCATTAGCGAACACTGACTACATTCATGTGACATATTCATTTTTCCATTGCAGCACAAGACATGACTTAATTTACATGTTTTGGCGCTTCATGAAAATGACATGACGTTATCCGCGTCGCTCGAGCGTGACTAATGACTATTTGTTTTGCGCTGGTGCAGATTTAATCTTATTAACCTGTAAGCAGGAAACTCTCCACAGTAATACATTCACAAGAATATGTTTACAAGCTGGCAGCGGATCATGTCGTTTTAATGAACTAATTGGCTCAAGGAGGAAGCGTGCTCCCGCATGAGTGAACATTTCTGAATGAATTATTAATGTGAGGTTGACAGCGGCGGAGTCGCTGAGGGACTCTGGGGTGGAGTCGCTCCCTCGCAGGGATTTGGCACCGAAGCGAAGGGCATCGCGGGACAGACGCGTTCGAGTGTTTATGAAAATGACTCATGATGGAGGGTGAGGCTGCGCTGGGACTCAAAGGCCACAGTTGGTGATGGTTGATTCAGAAACATCACAGTCTCTCTCTCTCTCTCTCTGACCTCTGACCTCATGTGGTCAAGTTTTGCCTTTATCTGATTTTTCATAAAACATCGTCCCTTGAAGACCGCCCGTACATTTCATGAGACAAGTCGCCCAGAAACATGAAAAGACAGGAAGTGCTCAAAGAGACAAAAACCCACTGACACTATTTATGGCCAGCATCCTTTTTTTTATTCTACTATTCAACCTATTCATATTCCGTGATCACTTCTCTATATACACTGAGTGCCCACTTTATCGGTTAGTTTATTATTTTAGTTTCTTTTTTTCCCCTAATTTCTTTTGTTTTTGACACGGTCATAGAAGAATTAAGCCAATATGTTTTGCCATTGAGTTAATAGACTGCATTATAATCAGAGGCAGTTCAAATGTTTTGCCCCATTGTAACGGGACAGGTTTAAAAGTTAATGAGTGTAATCTATTTCAGTTCAACAGCTATTTTAACTATGCCATCATTTATAAACATATACTAAGTTTGTCTCTGTATGTTGGTCCTGTGATAGGCTGGCGACCTGTGAAGGGTGAACCCCGCCAATCGCTGGGATTGGCTCCAGCCCCCCCCCCCCCCCCCCCCCCCCCCCCCCCCCCCCCTGCGACCCTTAATGGATAAAGAGGTATAGATAATGGATGGATGGATAAACAACAACAACATATTCATGTTGTATTAAGATCGAACTGGATTGTACAGGTGTCCCTAATGATGTGATCACTGTGTGTAGGCATTCACAGTTAAGTCTATAATTTTCAAGTTTATTGTGACCAACGGTCGAAAAAAAAAAAAAAATTTATTCACTGTCACATAAAAACATCAAATATTCAAAATGTAGAATATTAAACCAAGAGTTGATCAATCAACAGTCCGTTGACTAATTGATTCATTATTGCAGTTGCTCACGACGCGGTGGAAAAACTCCTGATGTGCACTAATCACCCTTCTGCCGTTTCTCTGGCAAATAAACTTCTCAACCAAAAGAATTCTCAGACTTGAAGTATTAAACCACACTTGCTGTTTCCATAGAAACCAAATCACCACATCAACTTAGGGCCGGTCTGCATGTGTCAGACAGGTGTTGAAAAGAAAAGAAAAGCGTGCAGCCTCTTTCTCTGCGTCCACAGGAATGAATGCTTTATCTGCGTATTACATCACCGAGTCAAATATATCTTATGGCCATAAACTCGTCCCATTTGTCAGAATAACCGCAGGGGCGACCAGCTGATCCCCGGAGGCTCGGTGCTGCGGACACATCTTCCATTCATTCACCCTCCCCGCCTGCGTGAGTAAGGGAAACCTGTCGCGGGCGGAGGAAACCGTTTGATCATCTCCAGCAGACTGTGGACCGCCGGCTGCACCGTCTGAGGGAAGTCGAGGCTCATTGTGAACAAGTTGAGCCTCTAAATGTCCCGTCTGAGGCAAACACGGCGTTGAAAAAGGAAGGGTGAAATATGTTTTGACTGCCTGAAAACGGCTTCAGCTGTTGCTCAGCTTGCCATTTTTGTTTCACGCATGTTTTGGATAAATCTGCGCGGGTGACGAGGCTGAAAACCTTTTCTCACATTACTGCCGAGTCGGCTTTGAATCAGACAGGGATGGCTTCTTTGCTTGCATTTTACATCTCGTCTGCGGACAAATAAACGTGTACGTATTTAATTGGAAAGCAAAAAAGAGCAATGAATGACAACGGTTTACAAATGGGAGAAGAAAGAGCTGTAGTAGAAAACTAAATAACAAAAACAGGAAGTTGCTGAAGTTAAACGGATTAATTTAATCGAAGCTAAGATTGATTTGAATTGGAATTTGAAAGTCATTTTCACAACACAGTTTAATTTGCATGTAAAATAAACACAAAGCTTCTCAACAAACTACACTGTGCGTGCCCTGAAGGCCTCGCAATAATGTTGAATGTATTTCCTACGTCTCCGGCTCCGGAAAGTAAAAAGCCGAAGCGACAGTGCCTGAAACATGTATTCTCTTTCTTGACCAGCAGGGGGCGACTCCGCTGGTCCGTTTCTATAGAAGTCTATGAGGAAATGACTCTACTTCTCACTTGTCAGTAAAAAAAATGTTTATGTTTCAATCTGTAGTTTCAACTCTTCTTCAATACAGCATGATGTTCATTTTGTACATGATCTTATGTAGAGTAAAACAGACGATAAATCGCCCAATCGGTTTCTTGCGATCAACCATTCAATCATGGACTGACTCACCATGCACTTGTTGGGTTTTTCTCCAGAGTGAACCCTCATGTGGATGAGCAGCTTGTAGCGAGCGTTGAAGGGTTTGTGGCGCCGCACGCAGCCGGCCCAGAAACACGCAAACTCCTCCCCCTTGCGCTGGTCGATGTGCACCTTCTCGATGTGCCTCACCAGCTCTTCCTGGCTGCCGTGAGCGGCACTGCAGTCGATCCAGTGACACACCAGCTCCTGTTGGTCCGCGGCAGGGTTCTGTCCCACGGGGCCGCTCAGCTTCGGCGAGTGCAGCGGGGTCCGGGCGCCGTCCTGACCGCTGCGGCGTTCGAGCGGCTGGCCGACGTGAAACAGCCCCCCCTGCTGGTTGCTCATTTGAAACGGCTCCCTCTTACACGGCAAGAAATCATCTGCGGGCTCCTGTTTGATGGGGTGATAGTCGCCTTGCGCTTTTCGATGTTGCTCGGACGCTTTGTGGTTGGCGTCGGACAGAGGCGAGGAAGAGGCGAAAAATAAGGACGACGAGGAGGACGTGGAGGAAACGGAGGACGAGGGGGAGCAGAAAGTGGGAGATGTGGCACAGCCGGAGAGCATGTAGGACAGAGGGAGGGAGGGCTGAGGGTAACAACCGAACCTCTGGGTGTTCTTGGGGTCTATGTGCGCCGTGGTGGCGAAGTCCTCCACAGACTTTTCTATGTGAGGTCCATTGGTCTTGCAGCTGAGTAAGGAGGTGAGGTCTCGCCCCAGGGAGGACAGGGACAGGGACGTCCTGGGCAGGCAGCACAGGCCACCCGAGTGCATGGACGACTGACACAGGCCGCCGGAGGACAGCGGCGCCTGGAGGTCCTCGGCCTCCTCGAACACACTCCCAAAACCGGGGAGAGTCAGCTGGACGTCAGGAGGCCCGAGGTCGGGGGGCCACATCCTGGCCCCCGCTCGCTGACTTCCACCAAGAGCCGCCTTGAGTAGAATCGCTGCGATCACTCGCCTCGGAGCAAACTCTAGGAATCCATCGGAGGCAAAGACGTCCACAGCATCTTTCACCGCTTAGCTGTTTCTCGTGTCGGATTGATCTCCAGCTGCCGGCATCGTGCGTAATCTTCTGTCATTTGTTCCACACTGCTGCGTGGTCAGTCGTCCCTCGTGCTCTGTGGGGGACAGACAACCAAACCCAAGTGAGTCACGTTAGACAACAACACAAGGCACAAACACAAAACACTCGAAATCACACGACAGCTTCGTGAACCAGGCCGAGGGTTGGGAGCTCCCCCCCCCCTCTCCCCACCCAGCCCATTGCCCGTCTTTAGCACCCGTCGACACCTGTCTCTGTGTCTCCACAGAGCAGACCGTGCGCTGTATGACAGACAGAATGATCTTCTGTCACTGACTGATCGTTTTGCATGTAAATAAAAGAGCTAAAGAGGATTATAATCAGTCGGCAGAAAAAGAGATCTTCTCTTCTTCTCTGCGTTGTACCTACGTGTAACTTGACCGCCGACAGCCTAGTCAGATATTTGGGTGCATTTTGCAATTGGTGTTTAATTCATGAAACCTTCAGCCTGAAGCAGACGTCAGGAGCGAGGTACAGAGGTCCGGGGGACTCAAAAAATGTTAAAATTGACGAGTCTCCCCAGCGATTGAATGAATAGATTCCGTGCGCAGCCCAAATGACTCGTGATTCATTGTGACGTGGCGGAGCCGTGACTCAGCCGCCGTGTGACAACTTGCCACGCTAGTCCATGGGGTGAAACATAAGACCCCCCCCCCCCCGAGACGTCACTCCCCCTCCCTCTGCACGTCATTCCCTCGTCTCCAACGCTCAACAACAACTCAATCGTCGACAACAAAGCGCAGTGAGGTGGAGTTCTTGGATGAAGTAAAACCCAAGCAAGGCCGCGTGTCCGACCCCCCCCACAGTGTCAGCAGGCTTCAATCAAAAGTGTCCGAGTGAGGCGC
This sequence comes from Scophthalmus maximus, assembly GCF_022379125.1. Taxonomy (NCBI): domain Eukaryota; kingdom Metazoa; phylum Chordata; class Actinopteri; order Pleuronectiformes; family Scophthalmidae; genus Scophthalmus; species Scophthalmus maximus. Next base: position 23,918,460 of record NC_061519.1, read on the forward strand.
TGCAGTGAATGTATATTCGGTTTCCCTGATTCATTGCACTGCTGCAGGCACCGAGGGCCCATCCCCCCCCCCCCGCAGCACACAGCCGGGGGCCTCGTGTGGCAGCCCATCGCATGAACCCCGGTCCAGACGCCTGTCGACGGAGGACGAGCGACGGACCACATCTCTCCGCCAGCAAAGTGGTGCAGGACGGCGAGGCTGGAAAAGCGGCGGGTCAGACCAAGGGGCCCCCAGCCGCCCACCCAACTCCTGTCACACGTACAGTGGCCCCACCGCGCAACAGCCCCTGAGGGTTTATTGGAGTAGACCTGATCCCCGCTGTTCGCCGCCACCCGCCAGATATTGATGATCTAATCCACAGAAGGATCTCTTGCCGCGTGCAATAAGTCATCGGAAAGATCCGACGGGTGATTTTTGTGTGCATAGATATATATATATATATATATATATATTTTTTTTTTTTTTTTTTTTTTTACGAGCCAGAACCCAACACTGCTTAAGAGGATGAGTAAGTTCACTTCTGTAGTTATATTAGCTGACGAAGGACTCACTAAGTGTAGGTTGGGAGGCCATAGTTTCCTGGTATAGTCTGGTTTACAGTTTTATGACCCTTCCAGTAAATCCGTGGAGTTCCCCCCCCCCCACCGGAGTCATGTAGCAGGCCAATCATGGCAACTGCGGGCGAATCCTAATTAGAGAGAGGCTGCGACGTGTCTGCGTGTCATCGGGTTGAGCGGGATTAATGTACCTTGTGGTTTTGGTATGTTTTAAATATGATAATTGCCACGTATGTACCTGTTGGCCTGAAGAGCTCAAAACCAATATTAGGAGTCTTGAGGGCAAACTGTGGGATCTCGGGCACGCAGGCAAAACATCAGATCCCCCCTGTGACCCAAGAATAACTCCGACGGCCCATCTCGCCATCTCGCCTCTGTCTAATTGGCGTCACGTCCACGCTCACATAAATCGAGCAGAGTGAGATCCAGCAGCAAATATAGCAGGGACAAAAGAAAAAAAAGAAAGAAAGAAGGGAGATTTGTCTGTTCAGAAAGCGCTCTGGTGCCGATCCAGAAGGACGAGTCGGACAGTAAAACTAAGAAAAGTGTCCCACAAAGCCTCAGCGTTATAAAAGAGCAGGATCATCTCATGTGGTGTCTTTTACAGACCCACTTGCTGAGGTTAGCTAAACACAGCTGTGGCGTTTCAGGACAAGCAAATGTGTAGTTGTCTCAACAATAAGCACTTTTGGTTCCTTGAATTGCAAAGTGGATTTTTTTTTTTTTTTTGCTCCTTTTTGCCTCAACTTGAAACATGGGAAACAGATCCTGTCGAAATGTGACGAAATGCAGTTTCCCTGATCCCACTCTTCCCAAAATGTTGTCGTTGTTTGTGTTACCGAGGCGTTTATCTGAACCCGGTAGCTGAAATTGACTCATTACAGGCGAATGTTAGATTCTATGATATTAATCTACGGTATAAATGAGTTCATACAGAGGAATTTGAAGCGCGTTTCGTGCAAATATGGAGTCTCGCTGTTCTTTATCGTGAACACAGATGAAACATTGGAGTTATTAATTCTTCAGGTGCATGCGAACATGACTCGTCTGGGAATTGGAAAACACTTCGCAGACAATATATCACACGGTTAAACAGTCCACAGTAGTTGTTGCGCAACTCATAATAGTTATTGCACAATTTACAACATTTCTGTCATGAATTCATTGTTACTTGAGTTCAGTCAGCCTTATAAAAACAATAGAATTAATCAATCAATAAGATTTTATATTAAGATAAAGTCTGTGTGAAATGTATCCCCTTACAAAAGTGTTTGCCAAAATCCTATGCACTTTATGTGGGATTTTATTTTGAAATGTAACTGGTCCAAATGGCCATGGTTAGTAAGAGACAACTGATGGACTGTTGCATTATGGGTCAGAATCAGTGCCGAGAAACTACATACTGCCTCCAAATAACTCATCCTGCAGAGGCGCACACTGTAATTGTCTTTATGTTGTGTTCGATGTGGTTGATGGACTTGACATGAGACACTTCTCAGTGTCTTTCTTTGAGTTAAACTCTTTTGCGTTGTGCCAGCGTGTTTATCGGCGGACACCGACCGGGGAGACTTTAAAAAAACGATTGGGCAATGTAAGTGTCATCTGAGGAAAGAGAGAAAGAGAGACAAAAATAAATCTTCAAAGACATCTGTGCGAAAGCGTGGCCATTATTTCATGGGACTTGCGTAGTTAAAAAAAGAGAAGAAACGGAGGATGGCTCATGTTGAAGCTACGGCGAAGAATTATCACCCGGGTGCAGTTCCCCTGAGCTCGACCGTACTGAGCTCACTCTAAATGTGTTTCAGCTCATTATTTTGGTTTTACTGCCCATAAGTTACGCTTCACTCTCACTGCAGCGGACAGATGTTTCGATGGAAAGGCTCGCTGTACACCAGGCGACCTGACCAGGCACAAAACACTGCCGTCGGATAAGCTGTTTCCCCGCAGGAGATGGAGGAGACCAAAACGGAGCGAAAGCCAGAGTCAGTGTTTGACTTAAATTCACCCGGGGCGGACGCAAACAACTCCAAATGAACGCGTATGTTGCTGCACGTGTGCAGGACGTGCAGCTGGGCTACTGTTTGCAAACACATTTTTAATGTCAACTGCCTTCATGTAGAATTCAGGTAAGCAACATGAACATATTCAAAAGAGTTGCGTCTTGCATTATTCTAAAGGTCTATACAGGGAGCTTATAGCTAAAATGCAATGGAGGTCATTGTGGCATGTTATGTATTTGTATGCAGAGTATGTGTCTTTGCTGTTGGAACTGTATTTGTGATTCCATATTTCTTTGTTTGCATGTCCGGTTGTTGCTTTACAGAGCAGAACGTCAATATCTGATCATTACCAGAAAATAAGATCACTGAGCCATGTGGCGTTAGCATCACAGATGGAATTAGGATTTTAAAAAACATCTGAGATCTGGTTTGCAATTTCTGGCACTGCTTTTTATTTCTTTTTCTTACGCAAATCGTGTGAAATCTTTTTTTTAGTTTTGGAGAAAATAAGTGTCATGAATCTTACTTCCTGGACTTGAATAAAAACAGTTTTTGCGGGTAGAAAATGCCCACAGATGCAGTATATTTGACGATAGGACAAGAGAAACAATTCTCATAAATGTGACTGGCTGCGCACAAAAGAAAACACTCGGATTACGTAACCAGTTTCACAACTGTCGCCCGTGTTTTTATAAAAGACGAGAGAGAGAGAGCCAGAGAGAGCGGTATCCTAGCAACAGAAAGTTGGCCGGAGGTTGACAGTTTACACTTACTCCTAATAATTTGTGCCGTAGGGGCCTCTGGTTTCAAAATAGGTTTAATCCAGTGAAACCAATTTTGTGGGTTAGGGGTGTGATGAGAAAATCGGGATTTACTCTCCTTTCAGATCATTAACCTGCGTTTATTTAGAGGGAATTGAATAAACATACCTTTTTTCTCTCCGATTTTCCAACAGCCGCCTGCTTTAAATTCTTAAAGTTACACACGTTTCACACCCTGGGTTAATTTACAGTATGACTGCAGATTTCCTCTGGCAGATGCTGCGCAGCTCCAAACTGTCAGCAGTTTTCAGGGGGGGGGGGGGGGGGGGAGAGTGTTACTTATTTAATTTTGGCATGAGTTTTTCGCAGTCCAGGGAAAACAAACCAGTAACTGTGCAAATAAAACAGCAACTCTCTAAGGTTTTAGGCAACTGCTGCCTGGTCCGTAACCTCCAACCTCTTTACCAAGACTCTTGATGTCGTCCAACATCAAGCTGCAATTCCACGAGAGAACATTTAGAAACATACTTGGATTTCTTTTTTCCGGGGGTTAAGAAGACACCCGTCAGTCGCAAGGTCCCGTCTGTTATCTCTCTGTATCGTCAGCGATAAAAGAAAATCCCCCTGGGTTTCCTAAAGATATGAACGCGCTCGTCTTAAGTGACTCGAGTACATCTATTCGAACATCGGCACGCGTCGGTTAAATCGATGGAGACTGCATTTTTGGAGACCTGCGGAGTTGTGTGTTTGCCATGTTTGGTGAAAGAAGAAGACTCTTTACTCAACTTTGACTGTTGGGAAATCACTGCACATTTCCATCGCCATCCCGTTCAGTTCGCCTCACCTCTGTGTGACAAGTGACGGGGCTCAGCAACAATCAAATTCAACTTACCAATGTGAATAACACGATTCGATACGTGTGAGGGTGATGAATGCAAAGGGAAAGGAGATGATTTTCACCCCTCCTCAGATCGTTGTGAGTCGGGGCCACGCTCCTGCCCGCTGTCGGAGGAGCAGCTGGATTTGTCTGCTCACCGGAGGAATGTCAATCTGCCTCTCAGAAGAGTTTGTTCCTCCAAGAAACCTGATGTGCTTTGTGCGCAGTGACGAATACGCAACGACGGCAGGGAAAACATCTTCTGTTTTTGTTCTGCCTTCGGCCGCGGTGTTTCACAACCTGCCAAACGACTTCGGCGGAGAAACTTGAGCGAGAGGATCCCGGGATGGAGCCTCCTGAAACATTTATTTGTACGGAGGGAAGAGGCCCAACCTGAAGCGTCTGACCCGACACCGAACACACACACACACACACACACACACACACACACACACACACACACTGTTGATGTTAGAGGTGGGCGACACACTTTTTTAAAAATTTTAATCAAAACTAAAGGGAACACTGAGTAATTCATGCGATTTATTGATGCTGAACGGACTCAAGAACTTCAAGCTTTTTTCTCAGTTGTCGACATCATATTTAAAAAATATATATATATTTGATTAAATATAAAAGCAAGACTACAGCGATAGATTATGATTTATACGGCCGCCTGCAGGTTACAGCATACTGATTAGGTAATAATTATAGGGTACAGTATTATTACTGGTTCGCATGGCAGCAGAGATGGGGTAAAAGTCAGACACAATATAAAATCATTTAATCTAATATTATGTACGTTTTTTATATCAGATCGGTGTTGGCTGTCCGAAAACAATAATTATCCTGGGTAGTTCTACGAAATGCAGCAATATTCCTACTCTATCAATTTTGACAGCACATTTATTATGGAAGAATCCATAAATTGTACATAAACATGGACGGCGTGTCCAACATTTATCCAAAATATCCTGATACGGTTGCTGCCATTTTGTGTTTTAGACGTGATTTGGAGCCAGAGTCTGCACAGTAGGAATCGACCAACCGCTGGTTGGGTGATTGAGCATTGAGATGATTTCACTTTATGGAGCTGTCATGTCGTCCATCTTGATGTACAGTGAACTGAAGAAACTCTCATGCTCTACACCTCTTTCTCTTTTAATTTAATATTGTGATGAAATCATACGTTCTTACTTATTATTGCTGGTATAATTGAAATGTTTCTGATGGTTTTTCCTCCACAGAAAGGACGGAGGGGGGTGGTAGGAGTCCAGTGCTCGCTCGAGTTCCAAGAGCTGAAGCCTATTGTAGCTTAACCTTGATGAATTGATTCAACTCGTCATTTTCTGAATTCGGGGAACTTTTGCAGTGGACGCGAAAAGGCTTCAAAGGCCATTTACTTGGTGTTGACCCAGGGCTCAGAGGCCGGTGTCGGCGCGGTCGGCTCATGCCAGGTGTCCCGCGCGTCTGGAGTCCGCTCAGTGCCACTGATGAGGCCCACATGCGCTGGAAGTTGCCACCTCGTTTTCCGAATCCTGACAGCCCAGCGCGCCGCGTCTCGCTCCCTGCGGCCAAGTCTGCAGCGGGGCGAGCGCGAAAATCGTGCCGATGACAGTTTTTCCAAACAAACAGAAATCCCTGCACCGTCCAAAAAACCGTGACAAACCCCCCCCCCCCCCCCCCCCCCCCCCCCCCCCGCGGCGGTGCCAACAGAGACACAGCCACAGTGTCATGTCTGCGTTTCGAGGCCTCTTCCCAGAGAAGAGGGCCCGTTGAGGTGACAAAACCACCGAGGGCTGTGGAAACTGAAGTGAGGAATGCAGAGTTCCACCACAACACCCCAAACAGGGGAGGTGATTACTCTTCCAGCCTCGCGCACATCGATCCTCCAGCTGGACGAAAGGCTGAGGCGACGCAGGCGGCGAAAGGGCGAAGCTCGCTGCTTTGCTTTTCACCCCGCTTTGCCAAAGCCCCGAGATCCAGTGGAGTGTCAATAACCCGCAGGGCCAAGGTTTACTTAGAGCTCGGCCCCTGGGAGGACAGACAATACCTAAATGTCAGATGAGCGTAAAAAGGAAATATAGGACACACGCGCGCGCGCAAAAATAATAGTTCTTCCCTAAATAAAGGTCTTCTATTATAAGGAGGAATGGGGAGCCTTCTTCCATTGGGTGCGGCCTCACCCTACATGCACCACATTATTATAATAATAATAAGTTATCATAATAATGATAATACACCACAGATTCTCATCCTACCATGCACCCATTTTACATAATGCTGTCATCCCTAGGCCTTATTATACATATATATATATATATATATATATATATATATGTCTGTCTGTCCAATACTTTTTATGTCCCCACGCCCCCCCTGTCTTCCCCGATTTGTCATTTCACTTAATAGCATAAAGTTTTTAAAAGAGAAAAAAGAAAGGTCAGCAGAAAATAGAACAAAAAGTCATTGGAATCAATCCCACGTGGACGATATCAGTTTCCCGAACACAGTCCCTCTTTCAAAAGCGCCAGATATTAATACGAGTAGTCCTACGAGTAGTCTCGTGCTCCACACCCCGGTTTCCCCCAAAGCTTTTTCGAGGATCACCGACCGACATTTGAAACTCGTGACGCTGTTTTGACTCGAGCGCGCCGTCAAGCCGCCGGACGCCGTCTGCGGTGGTAACATCCCCTCAGTTTTTTGATGAATCCGATTCAGCTGTAGTATCGCGGCTATGTCATAATACCGTAGGTGCTTGCGTGATTGAAGCTCTGAAAAAAAATCCTCTGGCACTTTCTCCGGGTTTTTCAGGCGGTTCGGGTCGAAGTGAACTCAGTGGGAGCAGGTGAGAAACACAGAGTCATGTTGCACACACCGTAAGGAACGCGCTTTTTGGGAACCACAAATTCGGGCATTTCAGCCCTTCAGGGTGAGGTTTCCTCCCGCTATCCAACGTCCGACGCGGCGATGCTCCCGGGGCTCTCCCTCTATTGAGACAGTCGATACTCCCAAGTACAAACTACTTCATCTCCAAACTAACAGCAGCTGACAGTGTTTATTGTTACTGGATGGATCCGCCGATAAAAATGGACATTTTCCATTTTCTATAAACTTGTTATGAGCTGTGTTTAGGTTTCTCTTCACACACACACACACACACACACACACACTGTACGCGGAGAACTGACAGGACATGCAACAGCGCAGGTACTGTACTTGAATATTTTGCCTTCATTATACTTCTGCTTTACATTAAAAGGAAAAATATTGAAGCGTTTACATTCACTTGAGATATATTGTAGTTCCTCGATACATTGCTGATTTACATTTGACATGTGAAACATGACGTGTGATAAATTTAAATTAGATTAAATGACACAAAACTAAAATAAACCAGTTCAAACTAGCTCTACCTGGACCAAGTGCACAACAGTAAACTGCTTTGTACACACGACGCATCTCTGATATGCAACAACATTTTTTTTTATCATAATTGACACAGTCAGAGAGGCAATGCTGACATTCATATGTTACTTCTGAACTTTATACAATATACAGTATCGCCAGGCCCTGGCTGCAGCAGAAAAGGGATGGATGGACGGATGAACCATTTAAAAAATGTATAATACAACTTGCTTGTTGAATTTCTTTTGCTGAAATCCCACCAATCCGAAGTTCTATCTACTGTCACTGTTACGGTCTCTCACCATGCGAGGCGCAGTCGGTGACTTGCGAGAGCCAGAGGAAGATGTAAGCAGGCCGGCGTTTGAAACCTCAACACAATCTCATCTCTCCGTCTCATCGCCGGCTAAAGGTTTGTCCGGGCGAATCACATCTCCCACCCAGTCAAGAGACCCGTTTTCATTTCATTACTCCTGAAAGCTACCTATACGCTCCTCCTGGCAGACCTGAACATTTACAAGCAGGTGCGAGTCTGTGAGAAACTCTGGCTGCGTGCAGATGGCAGGAAATTCCAGTGAAATGACAGCGGCTCCGTCCAAACCACAAGACGGTGTGAGCGGGGCCCCGTGCACCAGATACAGCCGGGAGCGGCCAGCGGCCGGCCTATAGGCTCCGCTTGGACTCGACCGCTCCTGCCAGCGCCTTGAAACAGGAGCCGCTCCTCTGGACGCCTGTTAAAACTCTTGGCCCGGCCGACCGAGTCCCGTGCGGTGGGTGTACCGGCTGACTGCGACGTGTCTTTCCAAACAACTTGTGGGTGGTATTCGGTGCGGGGGAAACCTTTTGAAAACGGATTATGTTTTACATCTAGTGGGTCTTTTTATAGTCTGCGTTTCGGTGACTCATTTCGCATCTCGGCCAGTGAGATTAGTCAAGAATATATGAAGCAGCACTTTCCAGCCCTTTCGCGCGGCGCTCGTCCCACATGATGTCACGGGAAAACCGGGCCGCGTGCACAGCGAGCAGACGTTGAGTAAACAGGGCCACGACATGGGCTGGGGGAAAGAAACTGGTATTAAAAGGGAAATTTGTCATTAGTATGATGATCTAAGTGATCCTGTTGGCTGAACAAATAACTATTTCATATAATTAAAACAATATTACAGCCTCTGACCACATAGATGGACAAAATCTCACCTCTGCCCATCGAGTTATGCAGATTTGAATAGATTTGACAACATTGTATAGGGAAGCAATAGTCTTTAAAATGAATATAGTACATGTAAGAATTCATTTTTTTAACTTTATATTTTTACATCATTGCATCTATATCGCCATAGATTGAAGAGGCCACCAAAGAGGCCTCTCTGCTCTCCAGACAACCCGCTCAAAGCCCCTCGTGACCTTTGACGGCTCGTGGCTTTGGCCAGCCGTCGGCACTCGCGGCGGAACTTCCTGGGATTGTGAGAGTCGGTGAAATCTGAATTCTAGATATTCGGTTTCCGCCATCTTGTTTGATAACTACCAGAAGAGGAATAACTTCCTCACTTTTCTTCTCGGAGTGCAGTTACAACATTAACGTCTAACGCCGGCGTTCGCCAACAGCCGCACCCGTAAAACTATGACAAACACGTGAGCCGATCCGATCTGATTCATTGACTCTGACTCCAACAAAAGCTCAATCATCTTCACAGACTCCAACTCACGGAACATGAAAGGGTTTGAACTGATCGGGGATCAGATACACACCGCGGCAGCTGTGAGAATCCGCGTATGACTAAAAAGATGCGTCAGCAAGATCAGACGGGGCCTGTTTCTACAGACGGCCGACACAGGGACAGCGTCGTGACACTGCGTGTAAACCTTTTCAACATCTGGAATAGAAAGAGGCCGGACCCACCTCCAGAAGGGGTTCCAGCGCTCAGATTTAAATCTGTCTCCATCGCCTCTTGGATGGATTTTAACGTTTGAGATTGTCTGAGATTGGGCGGCTATCCCGTTTCCTGTTGCACGGTGACTCAGCCGCATCGGGTCCATTATCGCATATTTTGGTGTTACTGGAGGATATGAACTCATTCCGTTGCTGCTGGAAGTCAATTCAAGCGTTCTTTCGTCTGAGATCTGCGACGCGAACACCAAAGTCGGGCCTTGATGATGTTGTTGTTGGGTTTTTTTCCGCCGGCCCTGCGTCGCAACTCAGTCACACGGTGATCCGTTCTCAGCGTTGGTTTGTGCTCGGTCAGAACTGGTTTGCCAGACGTGGTGTCTGACCACACCGGAGATCAAACAGTGTTTGTCGTTGCTCCGCATGCGGCCACGGCGGAAAGGAGCGAAAAGCAGAGGAGGCGGGGGGGGGGCGCGAGTTGTCCTAAATGTGGCGATAGCGGAGCGTATTTTCGGCAGCCGCCTCCTCGAAAGAAACAAAACATTATAGGGTTGCAGAAGAAAGTGACAGAAATAGATGTGTGAATAATGTCGACAAACAAGGCTGACGGGGAGAAGTCTGCAGTGGGTGGGGAGCGTCGGCTTGTCAGTTTCAGAAAGTTGCAGAAATGGTGGTGAGGAGTTTGTTTCTGGAGCAAACTGACCGTCCGACACGCACTTCAGTGTGAAGGGTTTGTATTACAGCTACAGTGTGCAGTATTCAGAAGAACTCATTCACAGGAATTGAACATATTGTCCATAGCTATGTCTTCATATACGTGTAATATTTATGTTTTTTCGTCAACTCTGAATGGGCTAAATATGGTTACATGAGGTGGACCCGACCTCCGTGTTTGCTACGTCGCGTTGAATACGGCTGGTGCACAGAACGTGTTCGCGTTGGATTTTCAGACGCCGCCGGAGACCGGAAATGGAATCAGCGGTGCGCCGCCGTAAAGTGTCCCCCGTCGGTCGCTCGGTGGGTTGCGGTTTGCAACTTTACCACCAGATGGCGCCAGAAAAAAATGACACGCTGCGGCTTTAAAGGTAAAGCAGTCGTAATCCAGTTTTGTCAAATTCTGCTCATATCTTTCTCACGGCCACTAGCTCTCCGTTCTGAGTGTGCGGCCAAAGAAAAAAAATTCCGTTTTTCGTACACAGCCCTGAACAACTCAACCAGACATTTCAGCTAATTCCGACGCATTGTCATGAAGGAGAGATGGCCGAGAAGATCTGTTTTTTCGCTGTTTCATTGAACTCCCCCACTTATTGAGATCAGTGAATCACCATGGCAACGCGCATGCGAGAGGGAGGGTGTGATTGTTTGTCTTTCTCCGGCATCGCTGACTCTCCCTCTAAATGGCTGTTCACCTTTAACTTACACTCGGGAAATAATGAAGACTTGAAAAAAAAAAAAAAGCTGTGGTTGATGTAATGTTCGGAAACTTCCCAGTGAACGCTGCACAGCTTGATGACAGTATGTGGGGAAAAAAAAACCATTCTCAGTTGTGTTACAGACAGCATAACCGCCACAGGTGCATGTGTTTTCTTATCCGCGACGTAGTAATTTGTACAGAGATGCTGGAGGATGTGTAAAAAAAACCCCAAAAAGAGTCAGAGAGGTCCACTGAGGCTCCATCGGTTGTACCATAGCCCGGATTGCTGTGTGCCAGACCACAGCTAACAAATAACAATAGCTTTCTCCACAGGACAGTGAAACTTTTGGAAGCCAACTGCAAAATTGCATGCGGGACGAGAGGCGGGAGCGACTGAAGCCAAGACGGTACAATAAGAAAGAAAAAGGGGGGGGGGGGGAAGCTTATTAAAAAAAATTGTTCTGGAAACGCACAGCTGGCGCCGGGTTGCAATCGTAACTTTACAACATGCGTTCGTGCCAAAAAACCACTCTCCGCTCCCCCGGACCAACAATCAGTGAAAGAACTCACATTTGGGTCCGTGTTCGACATCACTCCCCGTGTCTCCAGCAGGGCCCGCGGACCCCTTTGAAAGTCCTCGCTTTGATATTTCTCTCCCTCGTCCTTAAAACTTTGAAATGCAAATTGGTAACCCCCCCCCCCCACACACACACACACACACACACACCCCCCCGGGAACGCACGGAACGAGGAGACAGCAGTGTGTGTGTGTGTGTGTGTGTGTGCAATTCCGCGTACCGTCATTAATCTTGACAGATCACTTTAATTTCGCTGCTGTATTTGTTATGCTTGCGTGTTAGTCTTAGGTGACTCCCAGGAATAATATTTAAAACTTTATAACAGCGACTCCCTCCACATTGAGTCGGGCCGCTCTCCTCGCCGCGCGCGTCCCAAGACAAACTGACGCAAAAGCAGCAGCACATGACGTTTGCTACTGGCTGCGGCTGTTTGCCCTGGAAGAACTAAGTACATGTAATTAGAATTAATGATGTGCTTTGACATCTACTTTGCTGCGCTATACATTGGTTATCGATGTTGTATTGATTTGATCGAACTCTCTGCTCCCTGGCTGCTGCGACTCCAACCTCCCGGTGAGGACCTCATGGGAAATAAAAGAATTAGCTTTATTGTGTTCTCCTTTATAAAAGCCTTGTGTCCCCATTTGGAGAGAAAAAAGATCAAGTTTGATCAAGCTGGATTCAACTGAGTGAGGAGGTCGTCCGACTGTCTTAACCTGCAACGGTGCGGTTTGTTTGTTGCTGTTTTTTTGGTTCTATTTTTAAGATGAACTATTCAGTTTTTTCATTATTTTCACAAATGGATGAAATGGCCGCGTGATCAACCAGCGCTGGAATATACTGTGAGCAGCTCTGAAGTTCCCCTCGACTCTATCTCGGTCTATTTCGGATCATTGTTCTGGATTTCCCGCTCACCACTTTCATTTTGTGGCTCAGTTCTCAGCAGTTCTTTTTTTTACCTTACATTAATCAGGTGGATGAAATATATCTGTCTATATCTGTGTCTATGCTGATGTTTACCAAGTCGTTGACTAAATGCCCAATAGATCTGCGAGAAGCAGTTCATAAGAACAACTTTTGCGTTGCCAGATTGTGGAAAAACCATCTCTCCATGCAGCATGACACTGCTGCCCCCCCCCTGGACTAAATGGAAAAGAGCTTCAGGACAAATGGATCTTTGGCCACTTGGGGACAACGGAACCATCTAAAAAAACAACACAGACATATTATCACACTCATCTCCACATGTACACCATCAGTGCAGAGGCTAAATGTCTCCATAAAGACATTTACTTAGATCCTGCGGAGGGCGCATTTGACAACTAATGGCGGGACAACTAGGCTGTCCTATTTCGAAGGCTCCTTCAAATGCGTCCTTACGTTCCCGAGCAATGAAGGATGCAAAGGGTGGATCCTTTACGAGGCCAACCGATCCCAGGGTTTATTGATAGCGATGTGATGAGTCGCTTTTTTCAAAAAGAGAACATGGCGGCAAAACACTGAAGACGAGACAGAGTCCGAGGTGGACGTTTTTAAAGTATCAGGCTTCAAGTCAATGAAACAGCTACGGCACAAGTGTTGAAACACCAAGGGATCAGACGGCCGCACTGCTAGTTGAAGACGCATCTGTAGGTCTAGGACAAGCTGGTGACCAGTGAGAAATCCTCCATTGATCGGACCCCCACGGCCTATGAGGTCTACGAAGGCGTGGCCTTATTGGGACACAGCTAGCGTCAGCATCACCTTCACGGCCTGCGGCATCGAACCCAACGCGCATGTAACAACCGAATAACACTGTGAATACAGGCCATGCTTCATAATGGCTTCCTACACTTTTTCACTTACAGGACTCAAACTTGTAATTTCTCATTTTTTCACTTTGTGGTATTGTTACTGTAATTGAAGGACATGATGAGAATCCAACACTAAATCAAGGAATCACGCAACCGAGAAGAAGAAAAAAGGGTTCGCCTGAAACTAAATATGGATTCGAAATCGAAGCCAAACACACACACACACACACACACACACACACACATGCACACACACATTTGTTTTCCATTCATGTATTGTGAGAATGACCCCCAAGGAAGAATCTGGAGTGTATGATCATCGTGTAGCGATAAACTGCCCCTCCACGTATTAACTGGAACTTCCATAATCCCACTAATGCGCCGGCCTGTGCCGAGAAAGAAAAAAAAGGTTCTGGGAGTCGTAATAATTCCCCAAGTAATCTTGATTTAAAAAGACTTTGGCCCGCGGCGCCCGTCGGGCCATACGATACGCAGCAGAAACAATGTTGAAACCGTTACCTCGGATGCTCGCAGCGGGGTCACGTTACCCAGCTGTGTCACCCTCGGTGTTGCAAAAGAGCGCTTGCGCGTCTGGCCAGGAATAACATTTCCACCACCAAAACCCCCAAAAAAGCGAGCTCTGCTCGCGGCAGGGCAATCGCTGCTCGCGTCCACGGGAGAGGGATGTGCGCCGACCCGGAGGCTGAGAGAAAAACAAGAGGGGGCGGAACCGTTTCGTCATCTTGCTATGAACACGGCTGTAGTAGAACAGCGGCTCTGAGAGGAGATCGGATGTGACAAATTCAGACTCAGGGCTGTTTGGGGTTGGGGTTTTTTTCGGAGACGCGGTCACAAATATTTACGTAAGAGAAAGCAAATCTAACACTAATGCGTCCCACATGATCAGTTTCTCAATGACTTTGAACCTTCGATTAAACACATTAGGTCATCGAACCCTGCGTCATGTAAGCACGAGTATTAAAGAGGCATTAGCCACAAGGAATATGACTCCACACGACCCCTGTTGGCCACCGGAGGGAACTGCAGTAATGAGTGTGCCGCTTGACTTTTAATCAAATGGACCGGAAAGTCGACAAGAGACGCTCCGGACCGACGGGCAGGTGTTTCCAACAGCTGCTTTCAGCCAAGTGTCTCGTGCGAGACGGCGGACAGAGCCAGGCTAGCGGTCTCCACCTGTTCCCAGTCTTTGTGCTAAGCTAACCGGCCGCCGGTCGGACGGGGCCGGTGCCGAGCTCCTCATCCAGGCTCTCCGCAAAGACAGCGAGCAAGCACATTTCACACAAAGTGCCTCAGACGTTTTCCGAAAGGAGAAAGTGGAGCAGAGACGTTCGTTTGTGCAATTCTATAGTGATTTGCCACCTTGTTCACCTCGGCCAAAGGATTTTTCTCTCCTTTTGTTCCAGGGAGAGGCGAAGTCAGGATATATAGTTGTGATAATGGTCTGACGGAATAGTACAATGACTGGTCAAGGGCAAATTTGTTCAAACATGCCAGACTGAGTTTGCTGACGAAGGCCAAGAGATGCAGTTGGAAGAATTTTTGGGGGTCAAACTACTATTATTAAGGTTGCTGTCGAGATAAAAAAAAGAAAAAAAAAGCAGAAATAAAGATCCAGCTGCCGTTTTCCGAGGCCAAGAATGAACTGTCACCTCCGAGCCGACACTGACGCGAAGCGAACGCACTGGTGAAGTCCATGTGACGTGACTGAGAGCTCAGGCGAGCGGACCCCTGACTCGGGTGTCCCCTCGTCACCCTCGTTTCCGAGGTGGAGAAAATGAACTGTCAAGCTTGACGGGAGAGTTGTAACAATTTGTATTCCTCAGAAGAAGAAGAGAACAGTTTCTTTGCCTGCAGCACAACCTCCTTCCACCCTTGTGTGTGCCTTGATTGGTTTTGTTTATTCATTTAGTTGCCTCATGCAGAATATACATGTTCTGCAGCATCCAGCAGACTAATGACAAGTAATGTCACGCCTGGAGCAGAACAAATGGATCCAGCGTTTCGGGGGGGGGTTCAAACCTCCACTTGTAACCCAATGACATCTTCTGAAACAGTTGTTTACATTCTGAAGAGTCAAGCGATGGGGGGAAACAGCCCTCTGCAATTTTAAAAACGCTCTTTTATTATTTTCTCCCCCTGGTGCGAAATCGAGGCGGACGCGTCACTGCCAGCGCAAACAATATTCCGGGGGCGAAACGAATCCTGGCTCGCCGCCGTCTCCCGCTCGCAAGCGCCATCGTGCTCCATCCGAGCACTTGAACAAACAAGCCCCGAGCATCTGTTAAAATAATCGCTGAGTCATCGGTATTGATCAACAAACCCCGATCGAGCTCCCAGTGGCATATTCGGGTGATTTTGTGCTTTCTGGGAAACAGCACAAAAAGGGTATTTATTGCTGCTCCAGAATGCCACATATATATGAGATTAAATTGGGTAAGTAATAAAATTAGCTGTGATCCAACCCTGCCTGCACACACACACACACACACACACACACACACACACACAACACACACCTCTGTGCAATGGGGAACTCGGGCCGATGCCTGCGACCATAAAGCCTGATTCCCCAGCACAAGCTCCGTGTCAGTGATACCATGAGACTAATGATTAAAACAAGCCTCCTCATCTGTTTGACTCGCACCGGGCCAGATTTCCACCCCCTGCGCAGCACTTCTCATTCCAGCCACATTACATAAATCAGTGGACTGCAAGAGGAGTGGAAAGGAAGAGTCCCACAAGCAATAAGATGGTGGTGGGGGGGGGGACGACATATCACAGGGAAACCATTTGGGTCAGAGTTCACTGCAGTATGGCAGCGTGTCCGTTTAATTGCCCTTTCCCTAAAAACCCATGGTTGCACAATAAATACAAGTTATGTTGTGCAACACAAGATGCAGAGGTGAACTGGGGGCATTCCTCCACACAAGTTGTCAATAAGTCTTCCTTTGCCACAAGCTCTCGACAAAGTCAGGCATCGTCCTGCGCTGCCCTCCGCCGCACAGCGTCCCCCTGTCACTGTACTTACAGACACATGTACAGTACGGCGATGTGTCATGTGTTATATCATTGTCTAGAGAAAAGACAAAAAAAAACTGTCAATTTCGTCAGACTTGGTGTCGATACAGCTGATTAATAAGATTATTGAGTGTGCATTAGGGAGACTCTTCCATATCTACAACACGGCACAGATCCCACGGTGACCTGTCCATCATCACTGCAGGTCATTGTTGTTTGTGCAGGTTAAATCAGACATTGAAGAAGCAACACGCACACACACACACACACAGACACACACACACACACACACACACACGGCAGACAGTGACACCGGGAGCTGCTCTTACCGTCCTGTGTCCCGTCATGGCTCACGCTCGTCCGCACGTCCTCGCCTCGCGCTGCCTCCCACCGTCTGCGCAGCGCGAGCTCCACTGGCTGCGTCCGCAACTGGTGCGCGTGCACGCGCGCGCGCGCGCCCCCCTTTTCTCACTGACACAGAATGAGAGTGAGTGTGTGGCAGGTTACACACGTTTGACTCCACTGAGAGTCTGTGGCTCTTACAGTCATAGTGCCGCTTCTTTTTTTTTATGAGTGTGAATTATGTGTTTTTACTTAGAGAGGGTGGGTTCTGCAGAACTTTGGTCACGTTTTGGCAAATGCATCTATCTAACTAAAGTATCACTCTATCTATATGTACAGTATCTATCTATCTGTACAGTATATATCCATCTATCTATGTACTATATATCTATATATGTACAGTATCTATATATTTATGTACAGTATATATCCATCTATGTACTGTATCTATCTATCATCTATCAATTTACACTATCTATATATCAATGTACTGTATCTATCTATCATCTATCTATTTACACTATCTATATATCTATGTACTGTATCTATCTATCTATCCATCTATAATTGTACAGTATCCATTTTTTAAATCTATGTAAAGTATCTATCATCTATCTATGTACAGTATACATCTAGCTATCTATCTCTATATGTACAGTATCCATCTATCATCTATCCATCTATCTCTATATGTACATTATTCATCTAGCCATCGATCTATCTATCTTCATACAGTATCTATCTATCTATCTATCTATCAATGTACAGTATATATCTATCTATCTATCTGTACAGTATCTATCTATCATCTATCTATGTACAGTATACATCTATCTATCACTATATGTACAGTATCTATCTATCTATCTATCGAAACCCATGAATGTACAGCTGCTGGTTTGTGCAGTTATCTGATGAGCCGATCGTGTGGCAGCAGTGCAGTGCATGAAATCATGATCAGGAGCTGTTGTTCGCATGTGATCTTCAGTGACTTCGACCGTGGCGTGACTGTTGGTGGGAGACGAGCTGCTCTGAGTTTGTGCAGCTCTGATCCACTGAGGTCATCCATCCTCCAAAAGATCCGAATTGTTACAGTTTAAACTGAGCTCATTCGTTGAAAAAAAAAAAGGTTTCATCGAGTTGCCTGTGTTCAGCAGGTAACACACAGAAAACATCAGAAAAAATGATATACTGAAAGGCTACAACCCACTATAAACATAGCGTCATTTTTTCCTTTAAATAAAAACTTAATAAACTAATAAATGGCCACCTGCAAATCTGCAAAAATGAAGATTGATGTTCTCAATACTCACAGGGCATGGACTGCAACAAAATGCAAACAGTTTGGAGGAATGAAATGACCTCACAAGAACTGTTTGATTCCAACACCACCTGTTTGTGTTACACACACACATACACACACACACACACACACACACACACACACACACACACACACACACACGCTCTAGTGGTGGTTATTCTCACATTACCACTAGCAGGTGTAGTTTTACTGTTATACAGGAAAGTATAACAGTTTGTATAGGTACAAACTGTATTTCGAACCAAGAACGTTCTTGCTGTGAGGCAACCACTGTACCACCGTGCCGCCCCATCATATACAAAACAAGTGATCAATGTACGAGCTATTATACAGAATAGACATTAAACTGCCCAACACTGAGTGAGTGTAAACTAAGGTCAAAACACTTTGACCTACCTTATCCTTACTTTAACATTATCTACTAACATCTGTTTGTAATGTCATCATTTCACCAACAACACGTTTATGATCAATTTTGACTTTTAAAGACTTACAGTTAATACAGTTAAAGTTTGACCTGTTTGCAGTATTATATTCTATTAGAATCAGTTTGCATCAATGAGTTCATTAAGGCTCCCTTCAGGCCACGAAGCCACAACTGTGTGTTTACTCAATTTGTTCTATTGGATTTATTTCATTCTGCCCTTAAAGTGTAATTCAAGTGGTTCGCATTGTTTTACAAACTCAAACCATGATTCGCAAACTCAGGCCTACGTGTGACTCTGGTTATGATCCCCCTATTTATCAATATTTATGAGAACTCATAATAGGCTATTAATCTTCTGTGTCAGATTTACATGTTATTTACTTCTTCGATTTGATCCATTTTTAATGGCACCACATTCATTTTCCTTCTTAGGCCGTGTTGAAATAAAGGTCACGTGTGGAGGTCAGTGCAAAGAGTGAGTCCGTCATCAATCAAAGCTGCTCGCCACATATTGACGTGTCCTTTAATGAGACAATGAACCTCCGATTTGCTCCAAATGTATGCAGCAGCAGCAGCAACAAAAAAAGTCTGACGAATGTATAACATAACGGTTGTAGCTGCTTCTCCCCTATGATTTAATAATTTTCCGACATAATAACTGACAGCGTCTTTAGTACTTAATAGTGGGTTCACTTGGGTCCTCTTTCACTTGACGGTGTTTTCATTTCCAATGGTAGCTCTATAATTTTCTCCGCGGAATTGCTCAGTATTGACCTTTTGCTGATTCTTTTGGTTTTGCAGAATTTCCCATTGTATCGCTGCAATTAATACTTGCCCTCCCATCAACGTGTGCACTGACATTTGTAAAACATAATCCCTGTTATTTCCACATTTGCACAAATCACATCACGACTTGGACTCGCCGCATGACAACCTGTCAAACTCCTGGCCCCGACCTGGCGCTGTTGAGGTGAACAGAAATACACAAAGGAGGCAAACAAACAGAGGGAACCTTTCATCTGCGTATCTGATTAGACCGGGCGAAACGGAGAGACTGAGTTGGACTCCCGATTCCCGAGATGATGCAAAGAGCTGTAAACAAGTCCTCTGGGACGGTGCCGTAAAACACAACCAGATGGGGCGAAAAACAATTCACAAAAGAACGTATTCACCGTGAAAAATTGAGACATTGTAGAGGAAGTTTTATCTCCTGACTGGAAACAGAGAACAGCTGGTGCTGGTTTCTCTCCGTTGCCATCCTGTCTCTCTCCCTCCTCAGGTGCAGTAAAGTCATTCGGAAATTATCTTCCTTCTTTCTTTCTTTCTTTCTTTCTTTCTTTCTTTTTTCGCACTGCAGACATTTCATCTTGTCACAGTAGGGAAAGAACAGTTGTTACTAATAACATTAACAATGGCTCTGTTCTTTCCAAGTGTCCCAGTGAGACCTGACAGTGTGACACTGTGAGGCAGCGTGAACAAAAGCAGGACCCCTGAAGCCGACGCCGCTGAGGGCAATTTCGGCCGCCATTAACTTTATTGGCTACATCTGCGCCCGTCCCACTGTGACGCATCAGAAGGTCTTGAGATCAACTCAAATGAACACAAATAAACGTGTCAATGGAAACAATGATTCTAATGATGAATACACTCATACAGCCATTGTTTTTAATATGACGTTTGACAAAAATAAAGGTTTGTCTGATTTGAATTTGTATACGAATAAAATCGAATGTGTGTGTGCGTGTGTGTGTGTGTGCGTGTGTGTTGTGCTGAATAGTAGAAATGCAAGGAATATTCAGTCAAAAGAAAATGAATCACCAGCTGTATTGACGATTATCCAAGGACGTCGGATCAGGAGCAACTGGACCTGGTTAAGAATTCGCAACCAAGTCCAGTTGCTCCTGAGTCAATGCCGTTGGAGAGCAACGACCTGGATGAATGATGAATCTCAGATATATTGATGATTGATGAATTATTTCACGCATTTGTTGGTTCCAGCTTTTTAAATGACAGGATTTTTGCAGCATTTCTCTGTCAAATATGGAGGTAAAGTAAATATTTTGGGTGTTTTGGACTGTTGGTTGGACAAAACAAGCAAATTGAAGATTTTGGCAGTTTCATGATATCAAATTGAAAAGGGAATTGTTTGTTTTTTAACTTCACCAGGCCTCTCTAAATAAATTACTACACTGTGAGTATGTATAATCCTTCTTGAGCTCACAGCTCAAAGATATATGCGACCTGTAATCAAAGGTCTCTAGCAGATATTGCTGCATTTTAACTGGTCACGACGCAAAGAGACGCGTCAGGAAAGGCTCAGGTGCATCAATAACGGAAGATAGGCAACCGAAAGAAAAGGGGTTTGGATTAGACAGCTCCTCTGACCACACTGGGATTACATTGAGGTGCAGTTTCAGTTAAGCCCCCTTAACTTTTGGCCTTAAATCCAATTTAACAATCTCTTTAAGGAATCAGTTCACCTGCTAAAGCCATATCCACACGTATATTCATAGGGTTATATTCATGAACCTGTTACAGGACTGGTCAGGTCAAAATATATCAACACCATCCCCAGTATCGCCATGCATTCATTTTTTTAAATAACAACACTACCCTCTCCTGGCTGAATGTGGTAATACAGCAATGACCATTGTTTCCCAAATCAGACACAATATTATTTCATATGAAACATTAAATATTAAGTGTTGTGACTGATACCACACTGTAAAAAATACTCAATAACACGTAAAAGCTCTGAAATCATGTTACCTTAAGCATAGTCAATGGATTATTATCACATTCATTTGTGAGTTTAAAGAAGTTGTTTACGGTGACATTTTTAACTTTTCTTTACAAGACTGCAACTAATGTTTTTTTTATTATGGATGAATTGCTCTCTGATTTTCGAAATTCATCTAAAAATCTGAAAAATAAATTTCGAAATCAGAAAAAAAAATCGCAAAATTGTCCCATTTGAGAATGTTCGGATTTTTTTCATGTACTTTCTTTGTGATTGTCAAAATGATTAGTTTATTATTAATATTTTGTCAATTTACAAATCGAGTAATCCACCAATGGTTGCAGCCCTACTTAGTAAACCACTATTAGTTGGTGGTTTTATCTATTGTAAAGCATCATATTAATCATAGTTATCAGCTCTGCTCATGTTTTGTGCGCAAAATTCTTAATTGATAAAGTTATTTAAATTTTTGTGGGGTAAAAAGTACAATAGTTCCCTCGTATCTGTTGTTGTCTATATAATGCCATTAAAAAAAAAAAAAAGTAAAAGCAGCTGAAAATCTTACGTAATATTATCCCAGTAAATTACCAGACGAATAGATGAAACACAAATCAAAGCCCGAACCTCTGGAGGCTTTTTGGAGGCAGGACACGCTGATTTTCAAAACAACGGGTGAGAACGTTTAAGTACCAGGTCACACCGGCGTCGGCGGTGTTTCTCTGCGTGACATAAGCCAAGTCGACCGAACCACCGCTCCCTCGGGCGGCTCCGTGCTTACTAAACCAGCACCCCTGTCCACCGCTGCGCCATCGCTGCATTTAGCTCGGCGGCTAGAAGAAGAGCTAGCTCGCTGCTCAGGGGGGGCGAACCGCTGGTGCTGTGAACCGCTGGTGCTGCGAACCGGACGACCTAGTTAACCATTTGACAGATTTTACCGAACCCGCAAGACATTTTACTCGCACAGGTCGTGGTGAGTATTTTGTTCCGAGACATTTTTCCATTTTTCCTTCCTTTTTTTTTTTTTTAATCTTTTCTTTTTGGATTTTTTTTCAACGCTGTTTTGTTTTTGCCAGCGGACAGATCGCGATGTGCTGGCTAGCGAGGTAGCTAGCTAGCTTAGCTTAGCTAAGCTAACTTGGAGACGCCGAACTCACGAACGCTGCTTGTGTTTTTTAGAAAGAAAACTCGACGCTGTGGATGCATCTTAGCGACAGGCTCATTTCCCCCTTTTCAACTTTATTTTTTATATTGTTTATTGTGAAAACTTTTCCTTGACCGGACTGAATTGTTTTTGCTACACCTCCAGCTAGCTAACAAGCTAACAAAGCTAAATTCATAGTCGCAGCTGTTCCATAATCGATGACAGATTGTCGACAACACAGTTAATGAGTATTTTGCAGGTTTTGGTTTTTGCAAGCAGAGGAACTGTTCAGTTTGCTGTGTATTTTTCTGTCTTTTTCTTTTTCCTTTTCAATTGATGGTCGGCTAACGTTAGCCATACTAGCCTCCAGGCTAGCGCAGGCCCCTGCGTTGCACACTTGAGGCCTGGTGGGGGCGCTGTCGAGGTCCAGGGCGAGTGTGTTGTGGATGGTTTAGGTCATTTTTCATAATCTCCCCCCTGATTTTGCTCTTCTGGCTCATTTTGCTCTTCTGGCTCATTTTGCTCAGTAAGGATGTTTTTAATTTTTGAATCATGAGTAGTTTTTTCTCTTCCCATGATGAACAGTGATTTTTCTGTTTTTGGAGGCGTTGGACTGCAGCTGGCTGCAGCTTTTGTTGCATAACGTTGCACATGCACATTCTTTAATAATTAAACGTTGTTGAATCAGAAAGAGTGCAATGGCTGTTTATGTGTATCCAAATCAACCCAAGCCTTGGTACAGTTCACGCAGGTACAGGCCACAGATCTACTACGGACAGGAGCCTTTTTCACAGCAGACATTTTGACTTTTGCCACAGTTGGATCAATAAAAATCCTGCGTGTTAGTCAAAGACATTAATAAGTGGGACTCTCTAATTGAACAGTGTAATGGGGAGCACGTGTTTTCCTTTGCTATCCGTCAAAATGTCTTCTGTGGGGAAAAGGGGCCTATGAGCCTCATGTAGTCTTTTCATTAGAAGCTGATCAATTAAACTGGTGTTAACAGTGAATTGGAGCATATTAACCGATACATTACAGGAGGTCCTTTCACTTTGAGGACCAGGGTATCTGCAGGAAGGTCTTGGAATTAAAAGTTTCTTAAATGCAATGCACAAAGGTCTTAAGCATTTTATTCTTCGCCTCTGTAGACAGTGATATACGTTTCATTTGTATGTGGTTGTGGGCTATTAGCTACAAATAAGACGAGTGCTCGAGTGGGTTTTGCATCGGCAGGTGACGTTGTGTATTATTTACAATTTATTTTGTATTATTATTATTACTACTAGTGATATCTTCAGTAGCCACTAGCCAGGGGCACACTTTAGCAAAGACTTGCACTGTTTGAGCACCACCCTTACCTTGAATTGATTTAAATACCACAAAATATTTTCCTTTATTCAAATGATTGTAGGACTTTTTGTATCTGCATCCCTTTAACTGCTATGACCAGTGTAACTTTCTTTTTTATTCAGATTTAGAAACCTTGGGGAAACTAAAGAGGCCCTATAAAATTATATAGAAAACTATTCTGCATCCCAACAGTTGATCTACTGGATCCCATTCCAATTCACACTGTCTTTCAAATGAGTATACTTTTACTAGGTCAATATGATCACACACTACTCGTCTTTATGTTGCTGTCATGACCCACCTTTAGGTTTACTTGTAAATTTAAAATTGCCTAAAATTCAAAATAATTGTACTCAAAACGGATATTCCCCATATTTAAAGATAATTAAATAAATTTAGACCATAAAGTATAACTTGGAGGGGAAAGTTTGATAAACTTGCACATACGGTCATGACTGTCAAGCCACTGCAGTTTATTGTTGTTTATCTGACACCAATATTTATTTCCTTTCAGTTTGTCTAAACAAGAAAATATCTTTGATATATTCACAAGATTAGTCGGTTTCAGATATCGCAGGGGAACATAAACATGTTTTCAAGGATCATTTACACACGTTCAGTTGTGGGTCAAGTCCCTGCTGACGTATGAATATGAAATCTAATGGTTTCGTCTCTGTGTTCAATCTCAGGTTCAGATTAGTTGTGGATCTTTCCTCTGTATTCTTTACACATCTTATATTTAGCAGCAATATTCCACCTAAATATGTATTTGGCGCAGGCAGTTGTCCCAGAGTCAGGCTAGTTGTATTGGGATTTTCCTGGAGACCTATACCTGGTTTTTAGAGCTGATACTCACACACACACTCCAACCAGGTAAGACTCGGTACAAGATAACCCTGCTCAGCTTGACTGAGGTGTGTTTTCTGTCGCCTCAGTATAAATCGCGAGGGGCGCAGGTGAAGGTCAAGACACCAGCCCAAACTGAACCCAGGCCAGTGTCAAACATCAGACAGACGACAGCCCCCTGCACACAGACGCTATGGAGTGAGTGATGAATGTTAAGCCTTCCCCCCATGTCAGCCTGGGGGGGAGAGGGGGTTACTGTTGATGCCACTACTGTTGTCATGTTTTCCTGTGTGAGCGCTCACTTTCTATTCCCAATTTCACAAGGCTTTGGGCTTCACCGAGTGCTCACATCTTTCCCTGGGTCGATCAGAATAATGGTAACATGCACTGTGTATTAGATCGAGGAGTACTTTTGGTGCTTTGCTAATATAGGTAAATCCCTTTGCGCTGTTGGGAAACGGAATATTGATTAGAGCTGCAACAATTGACAGGAAATTAATCGTCAACTCTTTATCTATTTGTCTCAGGAAAATGCTAATTAAATATGAGAATTTGCTCTGTCAAACATGTTTTGAAATGTTGGTCAGACAGAACAAGACATTCAATGATTGCACCTTGTGCACTGCAGAAGAGGCGTTTATCTTTCTTTATTTTTCGTGGATATTATTGACTATTTATCCTTTTGAAAGAAAAAGAACCATTTGCAGATTAGTTGATAGTGAAAATAAGTTAGTTTGAGTTCTACCATCGTTAAAATGAAGTGTGATAGGATGATAGAAGACAATATAATAGGATTTTGGTTATAATGTCGTGGTATATCTTAAATGTCGTCCTCTACTGGAAAAAATATTTCATTACATTTGAGCAATACCGTTTACTTAACAATATGCAACTGTTAATTTTTAAATCAAACCGTTATTTGCCTCTCTGATCCCGAGAGAACAAACCACCATCCCTACATTATTACTTAATGAAAGCATCTTCAGACCCGTCCTAAATCTATATTTATGAATGTTGAGGCTTTAAGTGGACATTCTGTCAGATCTCTTTTGTGCCCACCTCAAAATCCCAAACTGTAAACCCGAGACATACCTGTAGAAAAACACTAAAAACATAACCTTTATATATTTAATTATTATCTCTGCAGCTCAATGTCCTGATTGATATACCATCCAAATGCCGTGGTCCCTTCTCTGTCACTCAGGTGGAAAGATGTTACCTTGACTTAAACCATGTGGCGTCACTGTCGTGTCATTGACACTCATACAGTCATAACCAGACTTTTATCTTGAAAGTCTGTAGGTTTTTGGAGTAAAACAGCCTTTTAATATTGTCAAAATTGTCTCTCCGAGCTCAGACGTTCATCCACGTGGCCCCTTTTTTTTTTTCTTCAGATAGAGAAGTAAGATAAGGAATTTAACAAGGCTGTCGTCCCTTCACACGGTTAGGAATCAAACCATGACATTCTTTGAAATGTTGTCCAGACGCTATTTGATCAGGCTAATGTTTAACCTAGTGTTCAACTCAACACATTGACAAAGCGACGCTCAAAATATCTTCTTCTTTTGTTGACTAAAAGTCAATTTATTTCAGGCCTGTAACTTAAAAAGCTTAACGGATAATCTCCAAACTAAATATAATTTGATGGCTTGTTTTAATTTGCAGCCGATGCAGTGAGCACAAGTTTGGGCACATGCCTCTTGTTTCTACTATCAGGTTGACCCACAACCTCCATCCGTCGTCTCCTTTGTCATCAGCAGCACTGGTTTACTTTTGATTTAACCTTCTTCGTTCCCCAGGAAACCCCGCTGCTCTTGAACGCTGCCGTCCCGACTCACACATCCCCACGGCTGAGGACTCTCCGGTCCTCAACTCGACGACGGGAGCAGTAGCTCGAGAGGGATGAGCGTTTCTCATTCGTGCCACTAAACCCGCGATGTGTCTGTCTCTGTCTCTCTGTGTGTCCGTGTCTTCCTGCCAGTCATTCACCCACCACCGCCAGCCTGATGGCCAGCAACGTCACCAACAAGACCGACCCGCGCTCCCTCAACTCCCGGGTCTTCATCGGCAACCTCAACACCCTGCTGGTCACCAAGGCCGACGTGGAGGCCATCTTCTCCAAGTACGGCAAGATCGTCGGCTGCTCCGTCCACAAGGGCTACGCCTTCGTGCAGTACGCCAACGAGAGGAACGCCCGCACTGCGGTCACCGGAGAGGACGGGAGGATGATTGTAGGACAAGTGCTCGGTAAAGATCCAGTTTTCAAACTGAGCGTTGGATTTTGCTAAACGCTCTTTAAGGCTTATGCTTAAAGAAAACCTCTTTGAGTTTGAGATCCAGGGCCAAAGCTCATTCATACACGTGTTGAATTCAGTCTAGAGGTGAACACAAGGAGCTTGTGTCCCCTTTCAGCAGATGACTGTGAAAACAACTCTTGGTTTTCATCTTTCTGTACATTGAAATGAAAGAACTATAAACAAGCAGAGGACTTGCATTGTAAAAAAAAAAATAATCTGAGTAAGTTGGTGCTGAAGAAACCTTCTATTAATAAGTAAAATTAGACGGAGTTGCCACAGAATGTTTTTTTTTTTTACATATACATAAACCCATTTGGTTCATCTTCACGTCAGCCCACGCTCATTAAAGAAACTCCCATTTGTGAAATACTTGTCATCCTTATTTACCCGGATGCTCTGACTATAATAATGAAAGTCTCTGCTTTATAAAAATTATGGATTTATCCGTAATGCCAAGAGGGAACCTGATGGTATGAGTGAGGCAATCTCGCGACAGTCCTGAGATTGAACTCTCTGCTGGTGAAACTCCCGTTCAACTCTGCAGCATGTTGGCTTCTACGAATAGATGCATGGTTTTGTAGACTGTCCAGTGATGTTAAAAGGGACTCTCTTCCTCAGACATCAACCTGGCTGGAGAACCCAAACCGCACAGGTCAAAAACCACCAAGCGCTCGGCTGGAGACATGTACAGGTGAGTCACCACAGATCTAAACGAGGCCACAGAAACACTCGTCACCTTTTCTCATGGTTCCTTCTAAACGCCTCTTTTTCTCCCTTAGCAGCAGCAGTTCCTCGTTTGACCTCGACTACGACTTTCAAAGAGATTATTACGACAGGTGAGGACTGTTTGCTTGGTTTGTTTCCGGGTTTTGATCGCTCAAGCCTAGACCAGAGTTTTTCTGAATGCTCACTTTGCATTTTGTCCTTGTGTGTTTGATACCAGAATGTACTCGTACCCGTCCCGCGTCCCCGCTCCCCCTCCCCCCCTGTCGCGGGCCGTGATCCCGTCCAAGCGCCCGCGCGTCAGCCTCAGCGGAGGGAGCAGCAGCCGGCGAGCCAAGAGCAGCTTCTCCTCGTCCTCCAAGAGCAGCCAGAGGACGTCTTCATCCAGGACTAGTGAGTGTCTCTGGTAACACGTTACTGTTTTAACCATTTGTACTAGTGAAGGAAAATGAAAACCGGCACGGTCTGAGCTTTTGATTTATATAAGGTTTTATACAACTATCATCTCCTGAAGAGGCTGCAGCTCGACTTGACTTTGTCAAGTGGGTTTAAGGTTGAAGTACCAGGACATATGTCGGCACTTCTTTACAGTATATTAATAAGCTGGCTCCTGAATTTACTGCTCAGGAACTTGAGCGTTATGTCAACTTGAACACTTTTTTCTGATTTCATTATTCATAATACAAAATAAGCAACAATTGCGAGTCCCGGTTAATTTTTTTTATGCAGATAAAATGAATATTTGGAGCTTATAGTCATGAATTAGAAAAGTTCCTTTATTCTGATGAAGCTGTTTATGAAGTGTCTGTATGTTCCAGCTGGTTTGCAGCATGTCGGATCAATCGAGGTTTGATGTTGGTGCTACACGTTGCAAATATGAATTGTTCAAGTGAAAGCTACTAAATTAAATTTATTAATATTAATGAAGCTGAAATATTTCTGGTTTCTCACCAAACAAAAGCTGATCAGAGAGCTTTTTTTAAATTTGTATTCATTTTTTGAGTTAGTGAGTGCAAAACTTAAGCTTGAAGAAATCCAGTAAGGGAACTCAAAAGAAGTCTGATACGATATGTGGATTTGAAGTGCTTGAGGCCAAAAGAATTGTTCGATTTATTAGAAGACGTCATCTTTTCATCTTTTCTGGGAAATTTATATTGAGCATTTGTCACAATTTATATCAACACATCAGACAAGAAGAAAATATGTGTAAGTTGCCGTCCAGGTTTAATTTATTGATTTATGCAAACACAAACCTCAGTTTATGCTCAGTCGACTTGTTTTGTGTTTATGTGAATGGAGATTTATTTTTTTCCCTTCATCACACTCGACTCAAGTTGCTCGCCCAGAATGCCTTGCTTACACTCGACTCTGCCTCCTCCTGTCTCTGCAGTGAAAGTGGATGAGCTGCAGACCATCAAGCGGGAGTTGACCCAGATCAAAAGCAAAGTGGACGACCTGCTGGAGAGCCTGGAGCGCATGGAGAAGGACCACAGCAAGAAGTCGGGTATGGGCGGGAAACCAAGTGTGTGTTTTAATGGGAGAAGCTGAGCTCTATCTGCAAGGCATAACTCTTTTTATCGTATTTATAATAGTCAGAATGTCTTTAAACTCATTCATCAGAGGCAGCTGCTTTTGTTCAAAGGCAAAATCATCTTCCTATAAACCAGTTTTTTATGAGAGAGGATCGTTCCTGAATGCGTCTCCGTGTTTGGCAGAAGCCAAGAGCATAAAGACGGAGCCAGGAGAAGTGACTTCACCACCGCACTCGAGCAGCAAGAAGAACGACGGGATGAAGAGAGACAGGGAGAGCCAGGAACTGAACGACTCGGATGAGGACGAGGAGGAAGAGGAGGGCGACCTGCTGGAGGAGGAAGAGGTGAGACTCCGTTTGAAAGCAGGTCCCACACAAACGGCAGGTTTCATAACTCGTAGTCGCTCGCAAATCGTGGATGAACACGAGTCTCTTAGGATTCTCATATGATCTCATGTTGCTGCTTGGAAGTTACTAATGTGGTAAAAAAACAAGTGTCCAAAAGATAAAATAATTATAAGAACAACAAACTGTTTTTATAATTGTTTTATCTTTTGGACCTTTGTTTTCGTGGTGCATCAAAAACAACTTCTATTTTTTTATGTCGCTGTAAATGGAACTGACAAAACGAGCACTGGAGATATCACCTTGTGAACTTTAATTGAAATTAACCAAACACGAGTTAGACGCTAAACGTAGACGAATACGAAAGTGCACTGGGATTCAAACTTTGCTGCCTAATAAAGGCCAAAATGATGGATTTTTAAAAAATGATTGGAAAAATTGAAAAATCGGTTTCTGTTTACTACACCGTTCTTGTTTAAAGCTACAGTGTGAAATATTTAGAAGAACTTCTTCACTGAAGTTGAATATATTGTCCATAGCCATGTGTTCATATATGTATAATCACCTGCAGCAAAGAAGCAATATTTCTTCGTCAACTCTGAATGAGATAAATACAGTTACATGACGTGGACCCGACCTGCGCGTGAGTCGCCATGTTTGCTACGTCGTGTTGAATACGGTTGTTGCACAAACTGGTCCAGAATACGTCGCATTCGCATTGAATTTTCAGACGCTGCCCGAAACCGGAAATGGAATCAGCGATGCGCCGCCAAGTGTCCCTGCCGGTTGCGGTTTCAACTTTACCACCAGATGCCACCAGAAAATTTTACACTGGGGCTTTAAATAACAGCTTTGAAATTTGATTGACATATTTACCACGCTCCGGTTCAGCTCGTGAACCTGCTGCCACCGTTCCATTGATTTCGATTCATATGAAATGTGATGTGTTTCTGATACAAGCCCATTTTATCAAACTGTGCAGGTGAAGAGTCAAGAGAGGGAGGACGAGGAGGAGGAGGAGGAAGAAGAAGAGGAGGAGGAGGAGGAAGGAGAGCACGTGGAAGGTGACGATGATGTCGACAGTGTCAACGGTGAAGAGGACTCGTAGGCTCAGCCCACAGCGACACACACACACACACACACACACACACACACACACACACACACACACACACAGGTTCCAGTAGGAACTCGGACTCTGTTTTAACACTCGTATTGTAGAGACAAAAGGAAAACGTACACACACAAGCATGGTGGACACACACACACACAATGTCGTCCCGTTGTCCCTAAAGCTGTTATGTTACTTTCTCCAGTCGTCCAGAGTCACTGTCACGGGAATAATTAGCTGTAGGTTTTTGATTTGTGTTTTTACCGAGTCGCTCCTCGTCTTCAGGAGAAGACGGAAACGTGGACACTTGATGTTCTCAGAGACGACATCTCGACGGACATGTCTTAATGCAACGGCCCCCGAAGTTCAGCTACCAAGTAACAATTTTTAGGTCCAATGTCTTTTCCTCATCAGTGAGTTTGTTTGACCCTGTGTGTCTGTATGTTAATGTCAGTTTTTTATACTATTCCATTTCTGTTTAACTGTAAAGAAATAAATTGCAATAAAATATTAAAATTGGATACGTCCTCATGTCTGTTATTCGAGTATATTGTTTTCTGGAGGAAAGAAATCTTGTTTAGTAGTTGAAATGAAACAGACTCAACTGCTGTTTCTGTCAAAAACCAATTCAGTTTTCTAGAGATAGGGTTCAAAATCATTTTATTGCACATCATGCAGTTCATAGTCTGTTTATTGAATCAGAATACACTTAACACCCCTCATTGAATCTTTTAAAGTAGTTTGCTTGGTGAATAAAGAAATCAGTGTTTTAAAAAATGAACAGTTCTACAGCATTTATGGTCATAACAGTAAAGAGAACATTCACCTGTAATAAAATATATAGCGTGGAAGTTTTAGCCTCTTCCATTATCATAAACAGAAACATTTACTGGCCCCTAAAGTTTGGACGCATAAATGGACCAAACACTTTTCAAAAGGAAATGCAAAGAGCAGCAGTGCAATGACAAAAAATAATTAAATATAAAATCACTGAAATACGATAAAGCTGAGAAATACGGAAGAGTATTAGGGCCAATCATAAGGAAAAAATGAGGAGAGAATTTTTAAATTTTTTTTTACATTTCAAGAAAAAAGTCGAAATGTCGAGAAAAAAGTTGTTCTAAAAAAATTTTTTTTTGTTATGACGACCTGATACTCTTTCGTAGAGAAAAGTAATAGCTGAGTATCGACCGCTGCGACATAAAGAAAGAAGTTAAGAAATATGAAGAAAAGAGAAGAAAAAACAAAATGAAATCCTTTTTGCTGAGACGGATCATTTAAAGCAGACGTGCTGATTGGCTGCAGTGAGTTGACTTGTCATCTCTTCTACGAACCGAGTGGGTGGAAACAAAATCTGGAGATCTGGATAGACGAGTCATTTTGTCAAAGAGAAAAGAATTGCAGCTTCGTTTGCTCCCTACAGGCAAATTTTAGGCCAAATGTCATGGTTGAAAATTAATATAAAATCACTGAAATATGACTGATCTTAGAAGAGGAATAGAAAAACGGTGTGCGTAGCTAGAACGCAGTGAGAGGAAATGGCCACTAGGGATGAGTAAAGCACAATAAAGAATGTTATAACTAAAAGTGTGAAAATATAATTCAGTAACAATAACATTTATTCTGTCCGCGAAACCAGCTCCAGGCCACAACCTCCCCCTGGACTCCCTCAGGCGCTCTGCGTGACGGACAGCGCGAGGACGCTCGGCAGGAGAAGCAAAGCTGGTGGCGAAAGAGACGAGACGTCGGTCGGTCAGTCAGAAAATGTCTTTACATCTTTTAACAAAGCATTTTAAAATGCCAAAATGTTGTTAATAATCTTTGGGGAAATGTTCTGACAGTTATCAGAGTTAGTTGTTGTTTTCATGAACAGTTACATTTTTCCTAGAGAGAACTTCTCAATTCAAACCAAATTATTGACATGGATATTTAGTCACAGTTGTCGCTGTCAATCAGGACATTTCACCACCCCCATTGTTATGGCATCGAATAAGTAATTGAAACCCAGATATTATCGGAAAAATAAAAAACACATCATCTATTATCTAAAATAATAGCAACCATATTTGGGGTTTAAAAAAAACGTACTGAACGTGAACTTTGACCTTTTAGTTTGGTCCGTGTCCCATTCGCTCACACGAAGGAGCTTCATGTGCCATAGTGGAGCCAGCCACCAGGGGGCGATTGACATGATTTGGTTTTACTTTTGGGAGCTGTCATGTTGTCCATGTTTATATATACAGTCTATGGGGGCAAATAACACTTTCTCCATTTCCCCTTCAAATGTTCTACACAGTAATTTGAAGTATCAGCTAATTTAAATTACAAAAAAATTATTTCAGGAATCCTTCTGGACATGACCTCAATTATCAGACAGTTTAAGGAAAGCTGAGGTCGTCGGGGAGGATTGGTTACGACGGGGCAACCGCTTAAATCCAATCCGGTTTCTAGCTTGTTGCTCCGATTGAGTGCATGTACAGTATTAGGCCCACGCTAAAGTATTGTTTTACTGTACGTCAAGCCTTCAAGATGTGGACAGACTCAAAGGTGTAAAAGTAGGAGCCATGTGTCCCTCTGAATTACAGCATCCAAGGAGAAGAATAGGAAATGGCCGTGTGTTGCTCACCGTGGGAGAGGAGAACACTACTGGCTCCTGATGGTGTGGCGGTGGCGGTGGCGGTGGCGTTCGTGGCCGGGGATGGTGTGGTCGGGACGTTGCTGGACGGGTCGGCGACGTTCAGAGGGCCGCTGATCAGTGAGACGTTGAACGGGCCGAGGGTACCTGAGGAATAAAAGTAGGAACACACGGGAGTGTGCTTGTTGGAGGGGAAGTGTATTTTGGACAAGGACAAAATGGTCTGTGAAATAAGTTGAATCATGGAGGGGTTTTGTGTCCACTCACTCCCATTCAAGGGGCCGGTCCCCAGCAGGATGGAGAAGGTGGTGGTGGCGTGGCTGCTCCTGGTGTCGGTGGCGTTCACACCGGGCACGTTGAACTCGCACTCGATCACATCGCCTCTCACCAAACCTCGGATTTGGGTCACTCTCTGCAGAGCGGGATAGGATTAGGGGAGATGCAGGACAAGTGTGACCGTTCCGCCTTTTGGATGAATTATTTTGGTTGGAAGGAACCAAAAGGAAATCACAAAAAACGTGAACGCAGCAAATTCAAGAATGGCCCAAATGATTGTTGTTTTCGGATCTGCATGTTTTAGCCTACATATCAATTTTTCAATTTCTGAGCAAGATTTCTGACTCATTTTGATTAAAACCTATATACAGGGACTGTTAGTAGGGAAATCTGATGTATATGACCTAAACATTAGCACTTTAAAAAACAGACTGTTCAATTATTTTATGATTTTTTTTCTTCTTCTAATTGTTAGTTACTGTTTGACAATAGGTTGTTGTTGACACTGAGCGCTGACGCCAAAGACAATTTTTTATGTATGCTATTTTCAGCAAACTAAAAACGGACAAATATTTGTCCTTTTAAGCAGATCACTAACCAGCAGACTTTCCAAAGTCAGTTTACATGTGTATATCTACCAGGAAACCATAATGTGTGTAGTGTATTTGACTTTTGATTCCCCACATATGTTTGAAAACACCTGGATAAATTACAAGGTGGCTCATTGGATAATTTGAGTGTGAAAATAATATGTAAACCACGTCACATGGTCGCACCAGATGTCGTCCCAACTGAATATTTATGGGTGTGCATCCGTCGACAGAGCACCGAATGGGGGAACGTCTTTTGAAAGAGCGGTGTTCGTCCCAACATCTTGACTTGTGGTGGTCAGATAGTTTATAATCATTTTTTGGGAGGTTTGTCTAAAATATCAAGTCCGTGCACGTTTATTTCCATTCAAATTGAATTCATGTCATCTGAAACATAATCCCTACCGGGAAGATATGGGAAAATGATTTAAGGTTGTTTTTTTTAAATGTGAATTTATTATAAACTACACATATTTTATCACAGGTAATATATTTTTAAAAAACACCTTAGTGCCACAAGTGCATGTTTTACACTTTCTGTTCATTCAGTTTCATATTATATTTGGAGGATAATTTAAATATAAACTTTGTTTACTCCTTTACAGTATGCGGGTGAAACGTCAACCCCACCTCTGGAGGGGGCGTAGCATCCGTGTTGTTCCCCCGCATTGTCCCAAAGAAGAACGTCCCATTGTCCGAGGAGTTTGAAATATTTCAATACAATATTTGTTTATTCCCTCTATATGTCAGAACAGGTAAAAAAAAAAGAATAAACAACCTCACCCTCTCCGCTGGAGTGAGCGCAGCGTTTGTGTTGTTCCTCTGCATTGTCCGGAAGAAGAACGTCCCATGGGAGGAGTTCTGACCGCAGAGGAAAAGCTCACTGGTTCCCTGGGGAGAGAAGAGGAGGTGAAAGAGGAATTTGCTTCCTCGTAGGTACGACGACTCCAACGTCACAGAGTGTCTTTGTCGAGGCGGGAAACAAGTCAGTAATGTGACGAACTAGTCAACACGATGGTTTAAGTTTCCAGCTCTTTGGGGGTTTTCTGTTGTCTTCATGTTTTAATGAGGCCTGGCTGTGACAGTAAGGATCTGAACTGAGCTGTGGGGCTGTTGACTTTATTCTTGCATGTGGCGAAACAAAAATGATATCGCTTCGTCGTTTGCACGACAATGGCAAATTCCGATGTCACAACGTGTCTTTGTTTAAGCCGGAAACAAGTCGATAATTCTGATGAAAGGACTTTTGAAGCCACTGTGCGATGTCTTTTTTTAAACTTCTGTTTTCCCTGTTCTGCAGGTTCTCTATGTCTCGTTCGCTAAAATCGCCTGAGCTCGACGGCAATGACGCAATAATAACAATAGTGATGATGATGATAACAACATTCATTTCACCGCATTTTCTTGACGTTACAAAGTTCAGCACAAATGGATAAAACAGCAAAACAAATGGATACATTAGGAAAACTGACAAAATGACTTGAGTTGGCTCATTGGGGGTTTTTCTATCGTCTTTATGTTTTGATGTAATGATCTGAACTGAGCCGTCATGTATCACGAAGCTCGTGTTGAGTGTTTCATCACGACCTGCGTGCTTTTATTAACTGGATGCGGGGAGAAGGTCGGGGGCAGACACGTTGGACTCTATGAGACAGCCACACATTTTGTGTCCGCGAATCTGAACTGTTGGATTTGGGGAAGAGGCCCCAACTTGCTGTGAGACGGAATACATTTGGTAGGACTTCTTGCAAAAGTGACTTGATATTGAAGTCACAAACTCCTTTCCAGATAATGCACGAGCAAAAAAGATGATTGGAAGTAGCCTCTTGTTTGCTTTTTTAATGTTTACTAGTCTTACTGGCTCTTGATGTCTTCCTGAGCCCTTGTTCCAAAACTAATCTCATCTCGGGGGGCGGCATTAATGATGTGAGGTGCACGTGCGTTACCTCGGTTGCGTTCACGGCGAGTCCCAGGGCAACGTAACCCTTCGAGGTTCCTCTGAGTTTGAAGTACAGGTCGGTGCCGTTGGGGGCCGCCGGGGGGCCGGCGACCACTGACGCAAACAGACAGGTCCCGTTTCCTGCCGGGTCGCAGGCGCCCGGTTGGTCCACGCACAGCGCCGTGACGCCACAACCCGCCCGGGTGACGTTCACCTGCTGGACAACGAAAGAAAAAAGCCTTTCGTGTTGAAACACACCTGGAAATTTCATTTTGGTACATGTAGGGAAAGTTATAGACTAGGCTTTTTTTAAACTTGACCCAAACTAGGGACTAAAACTCAAGAGGCCTCTGCCTCTACTACTTCAATTTGAATCAGAATTTTTCTTCTTTTTTTTTAAGTCATTCCATTATGACTTCCTTAACACTGTGAAAGTGCAATATTGAATAACTGGAGTCATCAGCAACGGGGAAACAACTTGGTAGATGTGCAACACTAATGAAACAACACATCAACTAATCAACATGTCTTAATATAACAGTGCAGAGAACTATGAGGAGAACGAGTTAAGACAACATAAACTAAAAGTCCTTGTGGTTTATAGCTATATAAACTTTAGGCCTTGAATAGTTTAGTTTCTCTAAGTGGGTGAATAATGTAGAGAGAAAAATTCTCAATCAAGATAAAGCCCATGGTCATTAAACAAATATTAAAATGATTGTGTGCGCACAGTACAAAGCTCAAAATGACACGGTGGAGCTGCGTACTGTACCGAGGAGATTAAGGCCAATGAGAACCAACCTGTGTATCATTGGCAAAGGACAAATGAGACGTTCCTCTGACAACCGGTGCCACAAAAACCACCACTGCAGCGACCAACAGGATCGCTCCTCGTTCCATTTCCGCCTGGGAGACACGGACAGTCACACAGAAGAGGAAGTGTTCGAAATCTGAAAAGTGAGATCGAAGATCTTTTAACCCTTCTGCCACCAAAACCTTACAGTTCTTAAAGAATCGTGGCGACATTGACACTTTTTTTAAACCATATAACCTGATGCCATTGATGCCTTCCTGCAGTATTTCAACTTTCGTATATACATAATATTTAATACTTAATAACTTACTTACACGTAGACATCACCTTAATCATCGATAATGGCTTGAATCAAAGAACACACCTTTATACATTTCAATTCACAATTCACATTTGTTTCCTGGTCAAACGGGAAACAAAGGTTTTGCTTTATTTATACATTTTTTATTCTATAAAACACATAATGTCCAAATTTGTATTTTAACAATATCTATGAGTGTAATTCTGCCAAGGAAAGTTTGTCCAAATGTATATTAGCCCAATCACAGGTTTGAATTTACATTGTGACAGAAAACAATGCATTTAAAGTGTTTTTTATTATTATTTTTGTCATACACAAATACTGTATGTGCAGCTAGAGGTTATCAAGACATCGCAAACTCACTGTCACATCCAAAGTCAAATCCAGAGTGTTTTGGGGTATTTTTTTTACCAAGATTACCAAAAATACTTTACTATAAATAAGTAGATGAATATTTATCACATTGTCCATCTTGCCTTGAGATGAAGATGAATAAATAAAACACAACTAACTTAAAGCAACTATTTCCATTGTTGATCGACTGTACATGAAATTACACTTCAGGCGTTGGTCTAGCCATTTCAAGGAAATGAATTCTCATCAATCATCTCAGTACTAAAGTAAACACTTTAGTGAAGTATCACTTCACTCTCCTCCCACCCTCTTTTTAAACGCTGTAATTACTCCTACTTTAATTCTTAACATCAACTCAATGAAATTGTTACAGAATAATCAAAAACAAATAATAACAAAAATGCATGGATTGAGGATAACCCAAAACGGAGAAGAAAAAAAATGCTGTTTGATGTGAAGTTTTGATGAGAGACTTACCTCTGAGCTGCTAAAGTCAAACTGTTGAGTTGAAGAAGTGTTCTCACTTCAGATCAGCAGACGTCAGCGCGGATGCTCACAGTGGCTGTGGTGGTGGTGGTGGTGGTGGTGGTGAAGATGGGGGTGGTGGTGAAGATGGGGGTGATGGTGAAGATGGGGGTGGTGGTGAAGATGGGGGTGGGGCGTTCCGCAGCATCCTGGAGGAGGCGTGGCTCTGCAGATACCTCATCGTCTGCGTCACCTGCTTCTGGAAAAAACCCACGTCACTGTTGGGGGGGAAATTAACAGGTTTTCGTCGATCTCACAAAGCACAATCTTCAAAGAATGAACTCAATTTTCTTTTTTTTGATTATTGAATGTGGGCCTAATTATTGTTTTTCTAACAGTTGAAAATATGCTTTACTTTGTTTGAATTCTGTGCCTTGCTTCCTGGTTAAACATTACGCTGATTAGATTATGAAGTCAAACTTTCGCATGATAACAGTCATGCCCTCCAAACCCCTACATGTCAAAATTGACTGAACGTCACAGCGCCACCTACTGGCAACGGGAAGTTACAAGTTGTACACTTCAATGTGTCCGCTGCCTCGGAGGTTCACCTCAAATTTGGTCTGCTAAGTTGTGAGACGTTGGCGATGTCATAACATGAATTTTTTTACCATGTGTTAAACGGTGTTCCCATGGCGACCTATGGTTCGCCATCAATTACGAATGTTGTGTTTGAGGGACTTGGGATGCTCAGAATCTCGTGACCTTGACAGATGGGTTAAGAGGGGCGATTCCTCATGTCTGAAAAGCCTCTTTAGTCTAATTGTGGCAAATTGGCTCGCTAGCGCCTCCTATAAAATTTCAAAGTCAAGCCCCCCACCTTTAAATTTCATGTAGTTGAACGAAATTTGGTTGGCACGTGCATCATGTGGGGACCTACAGAAAAAGCCATTAGCTCCTCCCACCTGGATGTCGGCCTTTTTAAATTTTTTAACATTTCACACACTCATAGATTTCAGTCCCCTATATAAGCCTGTTTTTTTTTGTGGGGGGGGGGGGGGGGCGTTCAAGATCTATATCTCGCAATTTTAAATAAAGTGATATAAAATTCCGGGATGCACCTCGCACCAAAATGCAATGGGTTCTTTTCTTTCTTGGCCCATATCCCATCCTTCCACAAAGTTTCAAATCCGTTCAGTGCTTTTTGCCTAATGCGCAATAGAGGTGCAGTTCCTCTAATGGCCACTAAAGGCAGTCTCTTGGACAGAATTGAAGTGACTGGAAAAAAACAATACAGTTAGTACATTTTACTAACAAGAAATTAAGGCCTTAACTGCTATTTTCACTTCATCGATGTACGTCTGTGGTTTTAAAACGTACGGTTTCATTACAAGGATCTTTCGATTTGAAAGTCTTGCGCCACCTACTTTGCCCATATGTGGATTTCCTGGCTCCAGAACAGGTTGAGTCATCCGTTGCAAATCTTTTGAAAAGGAATGAAATGGGAATTTCCAGCTGCAGTTTGACCTACGACTGCTCCCGCCTATTATTTTGACCTTCTACAAAAACGGACTTAAGTATTTATAACGATTGGTGATAACGCAACAACCGGGATTTTACTGGGGCGAAGGTTTGAAGTTACAAATCTCATTTCAAATACCTCTTTTTTTTTTCAAATGACGGTGCGTCATCGGGAGTTCACTTCTTTCGAATTCAGCTTAAAGGCAGATGTATAAAAAAAAAAAAAACTATAGCTGTGGACAAAACACCAAATACAGGAAGCGACATCATTAGAACGTCTTCCGTCATGAGAATCTGAAACGCCACCCTTCAAAACAAAGACCATTTAGTTCTTAAACAGGTTTCAGAGATCCTTCATCAAACAGTCTGCAGGTTTGATCGTCAGCCAGTTTGGTTTGTTTGACCTAAATACACTCCTTAAAAGAGCCCAGTCCACGTGTAAGTGTGTGCGGCCGCTTGTTGACAGTAAAGAAAGACGGAACAAAGTCCAGGAAAGAGAGACTGTTAACTTGAGCTACTCACTATTAACAGTACAATTCAATTCAAATGTTATCTGCGCGGCGCTGTGTATATATCTCGAGGCACTTTACGTAACATCGACCACTTTCTTGGTTATGAAGAAACGAAACAGTTCCCACAATGAGCAAACATTTGGTGATAATGGAGATAAGAAACAAGACCTTTTGAAGACATTTCTGCACAGATGTTCGTGGTCCTCGCAGGATGAACCCCACGGATTTTGGTGAATTCCTGAAGAGCCACGAAGCTGAACCATGAAATTGCGTTGTTTTTTGTGTGTGTGTGTGTGTGTGTAAAATATGTCTCCACAACATGAATTGCTGAGACTTTTGTTCTCCTTATGATGGATTGTGCACGGAAGAGTATTAGGGCCATTCATGAGAAGAAGAAAAATGAGGGGAATATTTATTTTTTAACATTTCAATTTTTTAAATGTCGAGAATAATGTGTATTTGTGTTTCTCTATGGAATAGAATCATTAATATTATTTTCCATATATAAAAAGCTCATATACCTTTATTCTGGAAGTGACATTCGTGACCTGTTCCAATCCTCCCTGTCCTTGTGCATTTAAAAGTTTGATCACATCATCAGGAGCAAATGAATACAAATATAAATACAATTCTAAAAAGACATAACAGCATCATGTTTTCAGTAAACTCTCATAGCTTATTTATTCGATAAGAAACCAACACCGTAGAAAATAATGTTTACCCATTAAAAAAGAAAGAAAGATACACAGGGAAGATATAAAACATCAGTAGTGTAAACGGACAACGAGTGGTCAAGATGGCTGAAAGCACGAGCGTGAAGGAGGCGGAGCCTGGTCAAAGTGCAAATCTCCCACTGTGCATCAGAAATATTAAATATACACATTTTTAAAAAGGTGTTTCCTCTGGCACAACATCAGTGAATCATTTTCATCAGCCATAAACAAAACACTCGTAGCATTTATATAATTTCAAGTCAGAATTTTATCTTAACTAATCTACTGTACAGATTTTTATTACAGATGCGGGGGGGGGGGGGGGGCAACGCAACGAGAGGTTCAGCCTTTTTTTGGTAAAAAAAAAAGAAGAAGAAAACAAACAAAAGACAAATGTTCAAATCCTTTAAAAGATTTGAAAATGTCTGACCTTTGACAACATTTTTAGAATATCTAAAAGATACACTGATATCATACAATTCTGCATATAGATGCTTTTAAGGGCCAGGCAGTTCATTTTGGTTTTAGTCGACCAGGATGTTTAAGATTTCTGTTTCTTCTTCAAGAGCAAATAATAACATAATAACATTGTATTAGTGTAAAAACAGCAGCGTCTCTTTCCTCATCCAATACATGGCACACATTGAACCCATTAATTCATACGTACAAAAACTATCAACAATATTCAACCGGGGCTTTTTGTGCCGTAGAAAGAAAGTTCTTGCTCTTAACACTTTTATTTTAAATAAAGTTTTGAGCAGCGACAACAACATCCCAATCAACTTTTGTGTCTTTCAGGTGAACTCTCTCTTGACATTAATTTTTTTAAGGCTTTTGTTGTTTTTATCGTTTGTTTTATTGATGTTATTTTCCTTATATTTCACTCGGTTCAGTTTTATTTTATTGCACTGTGTCTAATTTGAGGCTATAATTTCTAGGTCTTCATGTTGTAATCACTCTGTAAAGGAATAAATAACAGCTCACGTTGCTGATCTTGGTCTCGTCGTTGCGATGGCGTATCGCAATAAATAGAAAGTGTGGATTGTCGTTATCGATCGAAACTAGATATTGAGTCCGTCCTCCTGCAGAGCTCGAGATCCCAGACGGCTGCACTCATGCCTTCTGTCTCTGTCGCTTCCTCTCCTTTGTCCCTCCCTCCTCCGACCCTCTCCATCCTCCCTGCTCTTCCTCCTCTCCTCCTCCTCCTCCCCGTCGCCTCCCGCTCTCTCAAACTGCCTCCTGGCGCTCTCCACCCTGCTCCCTCGTTTCTCGTCACGCTCTCCTCCGTGGCGACTCCTCTGCGACGCCGACTCCTCCCTGCTCTTCCTCCTCTCCTCCTCCTCCTCCCCCTCCTCGCCTCCCGCTCTCTCAAACTGCCTCCTGGCGCTCTCCACCCTGCTCCTTCGTTTCTCGTCACGCTCTCCTCCGTGGCGACTCCTCTGCGACGCCGACTCCTCCCTTTCCCTCGCCGCCGCCGCCGCTTCGTGACTTCGATGCGACTCTTTCCTCGCGGCGCTTTTCCCGCCGTCTTCTCGTTTTGTCCATCTCTCCGTCTCTCGCGGTTGATCCCTCGCTTCTTTACTTTCTCTCCTCTCTCCTCTGCTCGCCTGGGCTCTCCAGTCTTTTGCTCCTCGCTCCTCCTCCTCCTCCTCCTCTGTCCTCCTCCGTCGCTCCGTCCTGTCACTTTCCTTTCTGGCGAGTCTCTCCTTGTCCGTTCTGTGTTCACTCCCCCCTTCTCCGTCTCGGTTGCTTCTGCTGCTGTGCCTCCCCACGCTCCCACTTTCCTCCTCTTTCTCTCTATTCACCGGTTTCCATTCGTGCCTTATCCCTCTTTCATGCGCTCTGCCGCTCTGGCTCCTCTGACCTTCTCTCTCA
Source organism: Scophthalmus maximus (assembly GCF_022379125.1). Taxonomy (NCBI): domain Eukaryota; kingdom Metazoa; phylum Chordata; class Actinopteri; order Pleuronectiformes; family Scophthalmidae; genus Scophthalmus; species Scophthalmus maximus. The sequence goes on from NC_061519.1 coordinate 23,960,941, forward strand.
GATTTCACCCTCTCTAAACTGGGGTTTCCACTCAAGTCTTCTCGCTTCGAATCACCCGATTTACTCTCAGCCCCCTCCCGTTCTCTCACGTCCGCCCTTTTCTGTTTTTCCTCCGTCTTTTTATTCGCACCAGCATCTGCTTTTGCCTTGTCCTGCTTGCTCTCATATTTCTCTTTTACAGCTGTTATTCTGTTCTCGGTTTCTTTGTCTCTTTTGCTTCCTTTCTGAGATTGAGATTCTTTTAAAACTTCCTCTTTAGCAGCTTTGACCATGTTCTCATTTCCCTGCTCTTTGTCCTGATCTGGTGGCTTCACCAATTTGGATTCAGATTTGCTTTCTTCTTCCGTTTTACTTTCCTTCTTTCCATCATCTTCTCTTGTCTCCTCCTCCTCCTCCTCCTTGTTGTCCTTTTTCTCTTCATCTCCCTTTTCCTTTTTCTCCTTACTTTTCAGAGTTTCCTTCTCCAGCTCTTTGTTCTTCCTCTGCTCCTCCTCAATCTTCTTGTCCAGTTTCTCCTCCAGCAGGTCCAGCTCCTGGTCCAGCTCGGCCAGCTTCTTGGGATCCGACTCAAAGTTGTCTTCGACCTCCACCTCGATCTCCTCGATCTCCTCGTACTCCTCCAGCTCGATGCCGTCCATGGTTTTCTGCAGCTGCGTCTTGATCTTGTTCAGCTCCAGGAGACCGCCTTGAAGGTCTTTGCAAACGTCTCTGATCTTGGCGGCGAATTTGGTTTTGGCGCCTTTGCGGAGCTCGTGGGAGTCCTTGGCGAGGAAGAAAACATCCAGGGCCAGGAAGAGGGCCGACATGACCCCCGTGGTGACGCTGATGGCCTGGGCAGCTTTGGCGGCGCCGCCTGCGGCGCCCAGAACCTGCACGGTGCTGATGAGCTTGTCGGTGTTGATCATCAGCGCTTTGCCGGCGCGGCCGCCCTCCTTCATCACATGTTTGATGTTGTGGTTCATGGCCTTTCTGGCAGCACTCTGAGAATATTTCTCAAAGTCCCACTCCTGCAGGGTGTCCATTCCTTCCTAGAGGAGGACAGAGGGTCAACACAGTCCCAGAGAGGTTAATTCTTTTTTTTTTAAAGACACATTCATTTCAAAACTGTTACTACTCGGCATTATAGCACTCTTTCCCAAAGATTTCTGACCATAAAAGAAAAAAAGAGTCATCCGGAGATGACCAGCCAGCAGGGTTAATAAGACCCAGATTTATTGCAAAAGTGCATAATTTCAGGATATTTATTTCACATTTCTCAACTGACCGACGCCCACAATGGTGCAGAAACGATGACTCAATCATTTGATTGTGTAATTTGTCAAACATAAAACAGCATTACACATCATCACACCTCCCCTGGTGTTTAGTTTTACTTGCTGTTACTGTTTTACGTCATTGTAAATTTAACATTTTTCGAGTGTCCAACGGCTGGTCGGACAAATCGTTGCCTCAAACTCACCCTGTGATGGTCCTTTTTAACTATCATGACATTTTAGAGACCAAATCTGAAAAGGTAAAAAAAAAAACAAGCTAATTCTCTTATCTATCTGTGCAACCATTTCCTCACCTGCACGAACTCCATGCACTCTCTGATGTCCTTGATCTCGTCCTGGTAGTCCTGGATCATCTTCTCCAGCTTCTTCCGGTCCATGTTCGAGTGAACGGTGTCCGTGATGTTGGCCGTCGCCGAGGCGATGCTGCCCGCCGTCGCCACGCCGATCCCCACGGCCGTGACGATGATGGAGGCACCGAAGGTGAAAGGTGCCAGGATGAGCCCCGTGATCGTGGCCAAGCTACCCGCGACGCTGGCCACCCCGCCGCCCACGGCGGCCGTCACCGTTCGCTTGTGGAACTGATCCGAGGCGTCGGCCAGGGCCAGGAGCTCCAGGATGCGTTGCTGCAGCGACGCCCCCCGCTGGTTGAACAGGCGCACGAAGAGGCGAGCTGCCATGTAGACACGGTCAGCCGCCTGCTCCAGGGCCCTGCAGGGAGACGGAGAGACGAGAGCTGTGAGGGACGGACACTCAAGAGATAAAAGGTCTCAAACACACAAGTCTGACAAACAGCAGTCGATTAATCAATCAGTTTGTTATAGCTGGCAACATTTCGAACATTGTTTCAGTCATTTTCGAAGAAGTACTAGAAAATTCCACATATTCTCTGGTTGTTTACCAACTTGAAAAAATGACTTCACAGAATTTATCTGTTTTCCCAATTTAAGTAATTTTTGGGGGGAAGTTGGTAGACAATTTTCTTTTTTCTCAAAAGGCAAAATTTGCAGAATCCATTTTGTTAGATATGATAATGAACTGAATTGGATTTTGGAGCATTGGTCGGATTAAGCAATTGAAGATGTCACCTTGGGCTCTGGGAAGTTTTGACTGACACTTTTTTCAATGTTAATTGATATTTTGTCGACCAAATGATCAACAGACATGAAAATAATCATCAGTTGCCACTGTACCTTTACGCATATGCCCCAAGTGACAGTTGCAGGTGGACACAGGAAGACATGAATATAAATAAATATTGGCATTTATTGTTTGGCAAAGAAATAGATAGAGACAATTAAGAAATCCCCAAATTGCCAATTTTTTTTTTTTTAAGACAATAATTAAAAAAATAAAATAAATAAATAAAACTATAATTACATTTGCTCGTCTTCCTGCTGGAAATTGGACGTCTCGTTCCATTCTGTCCAACCTGGAAACGGGCAGCAACAAAAATACAATAAGTATAATTCATAAAATACATAAAAAAAGACACATTTATATATATTATATATATATATATTACAAATAAACAGTGAGAACAATCACACTTGCCTTTCACCGTGTTCCACCACTCTATCAGCTCATCAGTCTCCTGAAAACAAAGACATGTTATCCACGAAGAGAAAACTGATGTTCTCGTACATATCAAGCACAAAACACACACACACACACACACACACACACACACACACACACACACACACACACACACACACACACACACACACACACACACACACACACACACACACACACACACACACACACACACACACACACACACACACACACACACACACACACACACACACACACACACACACACCTCAGGCTGGAGAGGGTCGTCTTCTGTCGGGTACGTGGCCATCTCCACAGGCTGGACCTCCACTGTGCTCTCCTGGAGAACCAAATACAACAAGGACACGACTTTTAACACACGGTTCTGAATCTTTGAACTCTCGTACTGTTCTAGTTTGATTTAGATTTCTTTATTTTGTTTTTGTTATTTTGTCGACCACACACCGACGTTCCTTTTTTCCTTTTTTGAATGACAGGCTGATAACATATGACTACGTTTAAAAAGATGGTCAGAGTTTTTGACAAAGACTCTGTTGATATTATTTCTATAATATTTCTTTCTGTACATCTATTTTTTATAATATCCTTATGACCAACCTGTGCCGGGTTCAGCTCCTGCATCTCCACAGCCTCCTCGATGAGAGACATCTCATCTGCGAACTTCAAAAACCATTCATGGAAAATGAAAAAATAAATTCAAAAAGTGGACGAAGATCAAATGTAGAAACAGGATATATTCATCCGAGTCTTTTATTAACTTTTTATCCCCAACTAACGTATAAAAATGCAAAAAACTTTTGAAAGTAACATGTTCAGCATGTTCATGTTTATGTTCTTTGATGCAGTTAAAGAACAGGAACATGGAGCAAAACAGCAAAGTGAGACCGAGGAATCACTACGCACCTGAGTGGTCCTGGGTATTTTGGGAAGAGTTTTCTTGATTCGGAACGACACAACCTGAAGAAATAAAAAGAAGAAAACATCATGTTTTGCAGCTCAAACGCAGCACAGCAACTTGTGCTTATATCATCTGTTGAAATAAATGCCATGTTTTCGGTATTTCTGTCATTTTTCCGAGTGAGCGACGACTCACTCGTCTTTTCTTCTTGATCGTCCTCCTGCGTCTCAGCCCTCCTCCCTCTGGCGCCTCCACGTCCACGCTCTCCTGCAACGGAAACCCCAAAAACATTTTGTTCAACAGCAGCAGAGCAACACGCAGGTGATCCCGCGAGGTTATCGCCTTAACCAGCTCACACAGCAACTCTCTTATTATACTATCATCATTTTAAAATGATTTATCTTTCAGAATTTCTCTCTGTATCCATCATGAAAACAGTAGAGAATGTGAAACTCAAACCTTTCAAATCAAATAACTATGTATAGAGAGCAGAGGACTGGAAATTCAAGAAAAATTCTATTCCTCACTCTAATTATTCGACTTAAACGAGATCTCACACATCTCAGCGTTGATGGTACCGTACCTGTGGTACCACAGTTCTGGGCGTCCTCCTGAACATGCCGGCAAATCCTCCTTTTGTCTCCTGTCACGATGGAAAATCACAAAACATTTGCATGAGTCACAAGAAAGATAAGAAAACTTCCTCATTCATCTAAACAGGTTAACACACTGAACACGACGCTCACCTTCGGGGCGTTTGTAGCTTCAAGAAGATTCTCAGTACTGGCGGAAGATTCTCCGTGTGCTGACTGATCCTCCCGAAAAGCCATGAAATAAAATAAAAACATGCCATCAATTAGTTTAAAAGGTTTTTATTTCAGTAAACTGAAAATACCGATGTTGAAAATGTATTTTGAACGTTCACCTGCAGAGAATCTGGTCTAGTCTCCCATTTCACAGCAGGTCTTGTCCCGTTATTGCTCATTTTAAATCTCATTTAAAATGCTACGTCTTTGATACAATTCAGGCTGATTCTATTCCATGATCATATTAAAACGTATCATTAGGGCCCGAGCCACTGGCAAGCATTGCCAGGCGAGGACGTATTGCAATTGAAAGAAATATTATTAATTCACGCTGCGACCTGCCCGAAAATCTGCACACGCATCAGAACCGGTGAACAATTTTGTATTTAGGGGTCTCGGGCATTGGCCTGCCAAAATGACTGGATAGAGCCCCTTACCACAATTATTCCCTAGCCTTAGAATTGATGTAGATCGACAAAATCTTGTTATCTTATTGTATTTGTGTCTTATTTCTTAATAAATCATCTTCTTTGAGTGTTGCTTTCCTTTGCCTCGAGTGCAAAGCACATTGGCTCGACTCCTGTTGTTTATTAATCTGCCATATAAATACATTTATCTGGACATCTAACGCTCTGCGAGTCGCTTTCCTCAAACATTTGACTTCAAGAAGCTGCAAAGACAGAAAAACCTGGCTTTTTTATGAAAATTCATCTTTTCTCTGGAGTTTTTTGTGTTTTTGTTCGTGTGGTCGACCGATCGGAGGCATTCAAATATGTGCAGGGAACAAAACATGATGGTGAAAGCTCAATATTCGCTCCGTCAGCTGCATCCACAGACGTGGAGAAGCTCTCACCTCAGCAGCGTCGGCCAGACTGTCCCTGCTGGAGGACAGTTCCTCTGAGCAATTGAGTGGATCCTGGAGAAATACATTTGGGAGGCATTCAGGTGGGTTGAATTTGATGATTCATACAATCATGATCATCTTAACAATGTAAATGAGAGCTTCAGCGGACGTATGAACAAATCCGGTTTCACCTTAGTAGCGACGGAGCGCGGAGCCGGTTTGGGAGACTTCTTGAAGATCCCTGCGAGTCCTCCAGTCTTCTCCTGACACACGTGCAAACATCCACACATTAATAAATCAACAATCGGTAGCAGATAAGAAGGAGACAGGCTGATATTGTGATCGTCAGATTTTCTTTTTTACCTTCGATGTGTTTGCCTCCAACAGATTTTCGCAACTGGCAGATATTTTCTTCTCCTCGCCTGTGTTCGATTCCTGAACAGGAAATTAAATTGATTATATGCTATAATAATAATTATAATAATAATATAAACATTCCGTGAAGATTATTACTGTACCTCATCTGCTGTTCCCTCTGCTGGTTTCTTCTTAAACATCCCACTGAAAATACTCTTCTCCTGAAAACGTTAAACGCAGACACATCAGGTTTGACTGTCATAGATAAATTACAGTACAATTTAAATTTTGTGGCATGCTGAAATTTTTTTGCATATTTGAGTATACATGTTTGTATGTACGTGTTACTCTCCGTTTTACTCTGCCCTGTAATATTTGTACTCTTATATTTCTTTCCTATTTTTATGTGATCTTCAAACTGAGTTTAATTGTTTCCTATTATTTAACTTCACTTCTTCATTATTATCTCTAAAAGATAGTGCCATCTAAATATAGTTTTATTATTATTATTATTATTATCTATGTTGATGGGGGAGTTGTCAAGTTTTATTAAAGTTGTGTGGCTCTAATACCCTAAATCTGATGTTTTCCGAATAAGAAAGAAACATCAGCGCAAACTTCAGTTTGCTTTTCAAACGCACAGGAACAGTTGTGTTGCACGATTCACCGTATTAAAACATGTGGCGTCATTTCACAGTGCTGACATTTCAGATCTGGTTGAATAACCAACATTTCTCGACACATCACCTTGGTGTTGGTGTTTTCGGACAGACTGTCGGTACTCGCCGACAGCTCCTTCTGCTCCTCTTTGTCCTGAATAAAGAAAAACAATGGTCAGTTGGTAAATATGTGTCCGCACAGACGAGGATAATAAGAACATGAAACTAGTCGTGCTCTCACGTCTGCAGCAGCTTCATCTCCAGTCGCTTTGGGAGGTTTCTTGGGAAGAAGTCCACTGAAGAGACCGCCTTTCTCCTGACAAACACAAAGAGACACGCGTGGATGGATTACGTTCCACCACTACTGTACTATGGATGGGTGCAAAAAACAACCACAAAGGGGGGGGGGTCCTTTCACATGTCTGTGCCTGTTGACTCATAATTGGTCCGTGTGGTGATGAGAAATGACTCTACAGTCATCAACCTGGTTTCATTTTGGACAGCGGCTTGCGAGGAGAATAAAAAGCATAATTCAAAGACCAAACGCAGCTGATGAACATGTTTCCAAGCATCCTGTCAAATTGTTTTCTGCCTTTCAGGCATCTCAGCACACCTTTAAAAAAAAAAAGAAAGAACTAGCGTGTAGTGTGTTGAAACATGCTCTGACCTGTTACTTTACAACCTCAGATTCACATTATTGTCGCGTGTTCGAAATGGAGCTGTGTATAATTTAAAAAGTCTTTCAACACAAAATGCATGGTTTAAAGTAAAGAGAGAAGATCAAGACACGATTTTCCTAATGCATCTATATAAGATGAACATTCAGAGGAAGATGCTGCTGAGTGAAGAAGGAGATGATGAAGACGAGTTTTTGACAAACGATAACTTATGAGTGGTTATGACGGAGGTCGTCAGACACTGACCTCGTCAAACAGGTTGTCGATGCTGGATGATCTTTTGAAGATGCCGGCCAGGCCTCCCTTTTTCTCCTGAAACACAAACTGCAGTTACTCCAATATTCAGAAATACTCAGTTTTATCGATCTTCACTGATACATTCAGCGAAAGAGAGAAAATCCAGAAAGCGACTTTGTTTCCGCGTGAACCACACAAGGACAACAACACAAGTGGATTTTCAAAGTTAGATATTTAGTAAGTGAAAAATATAGTATTTTAATTTTATTTGACCCTTGAAGTTATTTTACAGATTAATAATTTACAAACAAACATGTTCAGGTTAATAAAATAGGATATGATATGTCCATAACACAACATAGATTTCCAAATAGAATAGAATCCCAAATCTTTATTGAACATTTTAACTATTTTTCTAGAATCAGGTTAAATTTTTCATAATTATTAGGCATCAATTTGCTTTAACAGTCTTGTTTTTAAATACAGATACTTACTTTGAACAAATGTTTACATACTATTATATGTCTTATTTATAATTATATGTATACATGGAAGAAACTGTGTAATGTAAACTTTTTCTTTTTTATTTTGCTGATAATTCTTCTCTTATTTGTATTTTAAAGTATCTTATAAGTATTTTTCTACAAGCATTAGTACTTTTGCTTAAGTAAAGACTCTTCAGCCACTGAGAAAGGATGTGAGTGTTTTCATCTTGAATAAGGTCCAGTTTAATGTGTTGGATACTTTGCTCTAACATACTTATTTTCCATTAATTCTTCTTTAATATTCAGGATTTTTTCTCTCTAGTTTTTGTCTTTGTAACTTTTTTTTATAAAGTGCAGCTGAATGTTGACCAGAACTAACAGGAAGCAGCAAACACATCAAAAACCTGTTTCTACAATCTGATTTGTCCAGAGGAGAGTGAGTGAAGAAAGGTTCTAGTTTGTTTGTCAGTCGCACCTTCAGGACGGTGGTGTCAGTCAGATTCTCACAGCTCCCCGACAACTGTTTTTCTTTGTTCCTCTCCTGCTCCTGAATTCGAACCAGAGAAGAGTCAAAGAGTCAATATCAGCTCCATCCTCTGATGATTTTAGATTGTTTATTCTTATTTTCATGCCTCTGGTTCATTCTCAGTACCTTCTCCGCTGCGCGCTCCGCTGGCTTCTGCGGCTTCTTGAACATGTTGCTGAAAATGCTTTTCTCCTACAAAATAATATTGGCGTCGGTGAACATTTCTGAAGACAGTTTTGTCTGCAGGTGTTGTGTGCCGCATTGGACCTCGCTCACCTTGGTGGCGTTGTTCTCCGACAGGTCGTCGCTGCTGGTCGACAGCTCGTCCTGGGCCTCGCTTTCCTGAAACAAGATTTTTTTTTAATTCCAAGTGATGCTGGGGGAAAACGAGTGGAAGATTGCGAGGCAGTTTGACGCCAGCTCTGAACAGACGGCGACATCTACTCACCGGCGACTCCGTCTTCTCTCCTGACGCTCTGGGCGTCTTTCTGAGGAGTCCGCTGAACACACCTGCACCTTTCTCCTGATGGAAACAGACGAGAAAAAGGGCTTCAGGACGTTTAAATATCTTGAGATAAAACTGTGTCACTGACCTGTTTGTTCTCAGATTGTTATTAAAAAGTTACTAACGGGAAAATCCTTAACTCTAAACCTCTCTTACCTTTTCTCTGATCTCAGACAGACTCTCGTTGCTGGCTGCCAGCTCCGTCTGCAGCGAGTCTCTATCCTGAAACACACGGAGTCACATAAATGCACCGACGAGTCCCCGCGTCACAAGATAAGAAACCGAACATGTTAAGGAATGTTTTTTTGCTTTTTTAAATGCAAGAGGTAAGAACAGGGAAGCTGTTGTTAAAAATCAACAACAAAGAACTTATTCAAGAGTGTGTCAAGATGTAATACCGTCACAAAAATGAATCATTTGGTCTAAAGGTAATCTAAAGGCAAGGAGCAAAAAGTATCAGGGCCACTTATTGGGGAAAAAAATATGAGATTCAGAAAATGAGGTTGGGGAATTTTTTGTGGAAAAAAAAGTCATATTAAAAGAAGGAAGTCGTAATTTCACAACAACCAAGTCAGAATATTACGGGAATAAAGAGGTCATTTTAGGCCACGCGTCATTTTACCTAAGATCAGTAAAGATTAGTCCGTCGCCTGCGTCAAAATGAGGAATGTGGATCATCTTGTTAAGTTATGCTTTAAATAAAGGTTCGGTGTTATACAAATGGTGAAATCTCTGAACAGACGGCGACATCTACTCACCGGCGACTCCGTCTTCTCTCCTGACGCTCTGGGCGTCTTTCTGAGGAGTCCGCTGAACACACCTGCACCTTTCTCCTCTTTCTACCCACGAGACAGAAAGAGCTTTAGGATGAGACGGACCTTTACATGTTTCAATATGAAACCGTTCCACTGACCTGTTTGCTCTCCGATAGATGTTCACTGCTGCCTGAGAGCTCATGATCGGGACTTTCATCCTGTAAAAGGAAAAAACCCAAAAAACTGAGTTTAAAAGTTGTGGTAAACTTTAACTTCTTTATTAAATAATTCTTATAACAATAATTTGTTACTTTAATGGTACAAAATGTATGGAAATTCAAATGTGCAGTGAATCTACATCTGTGCACAGATTTGAATCAGTATAAAAAAAATAAAAAAAAACCGCTATCATACAGTGAAGTGTTTAGAGAGGAAAATGGGGAAATCATGTACTTTTACGTTGTTATTCCTAATTTCTCACAAAGTCAATCTGGAAATTGAAGTTTCAGATACGAGGCTTGAGAAACTATTCTTTCAAATGTTGAAAGTGGAAACACAATGAAGACACGCAGGTCCATGTGTTGACACAGTTACCTCCTCAGATTCAGAAGCGTCCATAGCTTTCGCCGCCTTTTTGAATATTCCACCAAATATTCCGCCTTTTTCCTGAAACACACACACACACACAATAAAAAAAAAAACCGTGAGCGGCATCGAAGAAAGGGAAAGGGGATTGTTTCGAAGGCACGCTCGACGAGCTCACCTTGGTGCTGTTCTCAGACAGACCTTCGCGGCTGGCGGACAGCTCGCCGCCTTGAAGCAGCTTTTCCAAAGGGAGAGATTGAAAAGTAGATTATAACCTGATACCGATTAGAGGTTTTTACTTGCATTCATCACAAACAGGATACCCAGGATAAGAACTCTATTCAGTCCAGCGTTTCTTCGGTGTTTTCATGACAAGGGGTTCGGTCACTTTGTCTGAAATATAGGCCAGATAACACTTTCATGAAAAACAACACTTAACCTGCAGAGGGAAAAGAGCAGAGAGACTTTCTCCCTGTTTCTGGGGCATTCGCTACAGGGACGGTCGACATGGATACCTCATAACTCATTAATCATGATTAATTTATTCCTCATACACACTCAGATTACACCAAACTGTAACCCCCTTCCTAAAACTACTGGACCCCTGAAATATCTCTTTAAACCAAATCACACACAAGCTATTTCATACGATCTCCTTTTGGAAACTAATGTGATGACTAATGTGATATCTCTTCACTCCCATTCACTGAAACTGTTTGGACCCCCCGCGGGGAGGCCAACCCCTCATGAGGAAAACCTCTGTGATGAACATTAGTTCAGGGATTCCAACCGGCAGCCTCGTTGTCACAAGGGAAACTTGTTGTGCAACGTTCAGAACAACTCCTGATCTACTGGAGTAGCTGAGCAGGAAACGCAGGAGACGCTTCTCACTTTCTCGTCTGCAGGTTTGGACGGCTTCTTGAACATTCCACTGAACGCACCTCCCTTTTCCTGCAAAACAAGTTGTTGTGTTTTAGGTTACTTCTTCCCAACAATTCCTGTATAATATCTGCAGGATTTCACACACACACACACAAAAAAAGCAAGCAGTATTCATAAGTTGAAATCAGATTGACAGACACATTTCGAAAGGCTCCAGAGAGCGTTTCTCACGACCACACTGACCTTGGCGTGGGCCGCCTCCGACAGACTGTCGTTGCTCGCCGACAGATCTTTATGTGCCGACAGGTTCTCCTGGAACAACAGACCAAAAAGTGTCAGAAACAAAAAAACAGTAGGAGCAAAGATCAAAGGTCAAGTTCAACAAGAAGAATATCGTCTAACACAAACACATTTTCCAAGATGTCTCCACAAATAATAGAGCTAGAAAGTTAATCTGAATCTTATATAGATCATAAAATGATACCCCATCATATATTGTACGATAAGTGACGTCATGCATAGTTAAAAAATGCACTATATAGGACTGTAAATACGATTTGAATTATAAAGATCAAAAAATTATTTATGATCATATAGTATGAATGACGTCATCAGTACAAATCTCTATGAAGTTGCCTTATCACTATATGAATAAGTTAGCATTGCCTGATTGGGGTGTGTACAGTGTGTGCAGGGTATGAATCGCCCCTTCGATGCTTTACATGATCTAATCTAGCTCCATGATAAACGACTATTTACTGTGAGTTCGCAGTTTTTGTTTGTTTGTCACAGAGAATAATTTGGGACATTTGGGGGCAGTTGCCCGTCTTTGCCAGGTTCATAGTCCAGCCTTGATTTACGGCAAAGATAATAAATGGAAATATTCTTGCTGAAAGAAAAGGATGGTCGTGATGCTTTGTATACTGTATATGGTGTCATGTACTGTAAAACATGGATCACAAGATAGATCGATGTGTATATATATAGATATATATATATCTATATATATATAAAAACACACCCACATTGATGATAGATTAAAACGTCTGGTGAACAAAGTGTAATGAGAAAAGTGGTGTGACCTGTTTTAACTTTGATAATCAATGAAATAAGAGGGTATGAGTCAGATGACTAGCCCCTGGTCTCCTCCTCATTTAGGGAGGAAACTGTTTCGCTCTTCCTCCTTTCCACTGAAACCCGCGTGTCATGGGTGTCATGGGACGTGCTGCTTTTTGGGCAAAATTCAAAAGGAGTGACGACCGCACCCAAACAGCTCCAACCGGCCCCCCGAGCCAGATTAGCTCTATGATGTCACCCAGTTGTCACGCAGCACAATGAAGCAGCGGTAATGTGCATTGCCGGTTGAGAGCATCTCCATGGAAACTATGCGGAAGCTGTACCTCTCCGGTTGTTCTCGGAGTCTTTCTGAGGAGCCCGCTGAACAGACCAGCTTTCTCCTGCAGGACGCAGAGAGATCATATTGAAAGCAAACTGACTTGACTTGAATCTTCATTGTTTTGTCACGGTTCGACTCGTGCGACTCACCTTGTTGTCCGACAGGCTGTCGGTGCTGGCAGAGAGTTCGCCGTGCAGCGGCTCCGCGGCCTAAAACCACAACACACAAAAAATGTGACTCAACCACTGTGAACATGAACGCAGACCTGAAACCAGTCACCAGAAACAACAGACAGACAGACGCAGCAACGTGTTTCCACACGTCGCACAAAAGCCTCCTTACTGCAGATCTCGTGTTTACAAGCGGCGGATCGAGCGGATCAAGTGTTGTTACATGTTACGTAACAACATTGTTTGGAAGATTGGAGGAATCTCATGCAGCTCCTGCAGCCAGAGAACATGTTCAGAGGCTCTTTTTTTTGGTGCCTTATTTTGAAATGAAAAACATAATTAAAGCCAAGGACGAAATGCAAAAGACTTCAAAAGTAATAAAAAACATTACCTCCTCCAGTCGTGGGCCTTCGGACATTTTGGGAGATTTCTTGAACATCCCACTGAAAACGCCTCCTTTCTCCTGATACACAAAGAAAATATTACACGCCGACATAAAGTTTGAAGCTCATTAAAAATCATGCAGGTACTTATAAAGCTTTATGGGTGGATTATATTGTATACAGATGAGGGACAGTTAGGACTTTTACAGAAAATCCTTTCCAGTTTGCAAAAAAAATCTTAATTCTAAACCTCTCTTACTTTGTCTTTGCTCTCGGACAGACTCTCTGTGCTGGCTGCCAGCTCCATCTGCAGCGACTCTTTATCCTGAAACACAAGGAGTCAAATAAATGAAGCAAAAGTGACGTCAAAGCGCCGACCCGTCTGTTTCAGATCGGTCATCAATCATAAGAACGGAATGTTAAGGAATGTTTTAAAATGCAAGAGGTACAAAACAGGGAAGCTGTTGTTAAAGATCCACGACAAAGAACTTATTCAAGTGTGTGTAAAGATGTGAGTCCATCACATTATAGGAGAAAAAGTCATTCAAAAAAGAAGAGTCATACATGATTGTCTCGATCTTAGAGAAGAAATATCAAAGACGGTGGGGTAAACCTAAAGTATTTATTGGCCATAAAACATAGTTAAAGAAAGAATAAAAAAAAAATCTTAATCCACATCCGCACCAAACGTTAAGGAGTTCGTTCCCCATGTTCCCTCCGCCGAGTCTTGTGAAAATTGGTTTTGTAATTTTTGAAAAAATAGTCCAACAAACAAATACGACAATCAGACGCGGGTGAAAACATAAAGAACTTTCCTTGGCAGATGTAATAAACTGTATTTTACTCTCCAACATATTCACACGTTGAACTGAAGCTATATAAAAATGAATTCATGACTCCGACAGTAGAGGATTAAAGCTCTTATTGGTCCGGACACATTCGACCTCTACTTCACCATGTCTGGTGACGGCGTGGAGAATATTTGTTTTAGCAATGTTCAAGATTTGGACATGATCACCCGTCACTGTACCTGCCCAGGTGGCCCCTCCACAGGGACCTTGGGAGACTTGCGGCGAATCCCGCCGAAAAATCCTCCTTTGTCCTGGTGACGTCAAAAGGGATGAATTCACGCACGTTCACAATGATTCTAATGTTGCATCATAATCATGTCCTGCCAACTCACCTTCGAGCTTTCAGTCAGATTTTCATTGCTGCCCGACGCGTCATCGCGTAGAGACCGTTGGTCCTGAAACACACAAACGGACAAGTTCAATGTGACGATCACGTCGCAGGGTAAAAAATGACGTCAATTTATGTCACTGCACACAAACTGGCATGTTTCAGCCGTCACCTCGTCAGCCTGAGCAGCATCTGCTGCTTTCGGAGTTTTCTTGAACATCGCGCTGAATATTCCTCCCTTTTCCTGAAATCATGAACAGATTCATCCTGATCAAGCTCGGGTCTGTGTGGCCACTGCGACGGAAGATGAACGCTCATCTCTGCCGCTCACCTTGTTGCCGTTTTCAGACAGACTGTCGCTGCTCGCCGACAGCTTGCTCTGCGCGCCCAGACTCTCCTGCGACGTCAGAGGGACGTTCACAAAAAAACGTTATCGGCCAAAGTGAAATTTAAACATGGACAGGCTTAATTAAACATATTTTGCAAAACGGCAAACTGTTATTTTGACATAGTTAGACGCAGAAAGCTATTTTTTTTTTCCCAGCTCACCTGCGGAGGCGTCTCATCCGCCGGTTTGTCGGGTTTTTTAAAGAGGCCAGCGAAGAGGCCTCCCCTCTCCTGTGAGCAAATGTGCTTTTAGAAATGTACTGTTACACACACGGATGGAATCTGCTTTTGTCACTGTTAAAAAAATACAGAATTAAACACAAGGGTCTTTTTTGTTTATACACATTTTGTTGCATTTGATTCAAACAGAAGCTTTTTTTTTTTTTTAACTCAAAACACTCCAAACTTGTTCTTTGACTCTTTTACCCTGCACACAAATGACCCTTGTGCTTCTCGTTTCCTCCCCGTGAACGGCACCGTGTAGTTTCTGAAGCCGAGTTAACGCGCCACTCACCTGGGACAGTGCAGATGTTTTCTCCTCCACCTCTGCATCTTCGCGGTCACTGTCCGCTTTGCTGACCTGGCGGCGAACACATCAACCCCGAGGGAACAGGCTGGATGAGTTGAAAACTTGAAAACATGAAAGCATGAAAGCTTGACAACCACGGCAGAAGGCTGGACGTTACCGTTAGTGCAGGAGATAATCTCTCTTTGGGTGTTTTCCGGAACATCCCGGTGAGCAGATTTCCTTTGTCCTGAGGAAACGTGGAGAAAAAATGACGTTTAAAAATCCTAAAAACATTTTTTTTTTACAGAAACAGAGAATGCTGAATACTGTATTCCCGCAGATATATATTTGCTCCACATGAAAGTGTACACTGTGAAATCACATCCTAAAAACAATTTCCTCCTCAGCGTTATCTACCTTGAGTGATTCCTTGTGGACAGGAGAGACGAGTGTTTGGCAGTGTTCATTTGAGCATTTGTACCAATACGGCGATTCACTAATGATTTTAAATATTTGCAGAAGCAGAACTGGCTTGTCAACATGAGAAGTCACGGGTCATCATTTTAATACCGTTGCTGTCGATCTCTTACCCGTTTGGGTTCTGGGTTTTTTTCCGGCTTGTTTTTTTCGTTTTCGGTGGATTGTTCCTTGTCTGCGACTCCGTCCTCTGTGCTGGGAACTGGACTCGGATCTCTGCTGCCCTGAGACAAGAGTCGACAACCTTCAGCACAATATGTATCATCCTGAATTTCATATCAATACAACTTCACAAGAGAAGGCGTGCTCATAATTTCACACAGTTTGCATCTCAAACCGTCTCCCGCCTTCTGCCTCACTATTTGTATTTAGAGCTGCCGAGTTGAATTTACAGTTAGTTCTCTCTATGTTTTTTGTTTCTTTTTCTTGGGGGATTAACAGCAGAGGTCCCGGGCTGGATGTGAGCCAGAGACATGGAGATTAAACCTCTGAGCCTCCTACCATGGCAACCCCACAGTCAGAGCGTAAGAGTCACAGACGGAAAGTAAACGCAGCAAAAACGCCGGAAGGTAAAAGTGACACTGCAAGAGAGGAACACTTTTTGTGTGAAATTGTAAAAATAAATAAATAAATAGACTGCATTAATTCTTCGATAGGCAGAGCTCAAAGTAGAGCTGAGGGTGAAATATTATCGTGCCACATTCAAGTGGATAGAGTACAGACCGTTTTTCATTTTATGTGAGAATCAGTAAAAAAAAGAGATTAAAGTCAGTCACAGCGATCCACCCAGGCTCCATCCATCAACCACAGGAAAAACATTAGAACATATCTTTCAAATAAAATAAAATACAAGCAAATATCAAACCTAGCGACCACCACCGTCAACACCACCGTCAACACCACCGTCAGCACCACCATCACCACCACCACTACCACCACTACCACCATCAGCACCGTCAGCACCTTCAAAAGCGTCAGCACCACCCTCACCACCATCTCCACCACCATCACCACCTTCAACACCACCGTCAACACCACCATCACCACCGTCCACACCACCGTCAGCACCACCATCACCACCGTCCACACCACCGTCAGCACCACCATCACCACCGTCAACACCACCATCACCACCATCAACACCACCACTACCACCGTCAGCACCGTCAGCTGAACAAGGAGTTCTGGTTTAGAAAACCTCGGAAGCTGCAGCCACCACCAGCAGAAAACACAGAACCAGACGGTTCTTCTCTTCGTACCTTCGGTGACGACTTGAACTGCAAACCTTTCATCACCCCCTTCAGACCCGCCTGTCAACCACAGTCACATGTCACATGCTGGCGGATTAAGACCGCGCGCGCGCGCACACACACACACACACACACACACACACACACACACACACACACACACACACACACACACACACACACACACACACACACACACACACACACACACACACACACACACACACACACACACACACACACACACACCGGTTTGCTGCCAGCAGCCTGTTTGGCTGGAGCGTCGGCAGTTCTATCCTCTTCCTCACAGTCGTGGAACGCGTACGCCTGATGAGAACAAAAAGAAGAAGAAGAAATTCGGTGAACTGCTGATTCAAAAAATCGACTTCTGCTTTATTTATCTTCTGTGTCTAAAACATTATAGATATACACTGTATTTATTCCACGCTTTTCTTCGATTTGATGATTCAGCGACTCACCTGATGCTAATGCATATTCACCAGCCAATTTATATCAACACTGAATCATAAACACACACCTACTGATCACACACCCACACACGCCTGTTTGCCACCAGAAACCTGTTGAGCATCTTTTTTGCACATTGACACACGTGAATTCATCCTTTCTATACTTTATCTTATGAAGGCATTCATATCGATTTTTTTATTCTTACACACACTTTTATTTGATTGTCTCAATAACTACAAATGTACAGGTTTTGAAAAGCTAATAGGATTCAGGATGTGAGGTGCATGTTTAAGTACACAGATGTTCATCAGTGTGTGTACTGTAAGATGGTGTGCATGTCAAAATGAATGTGGTATTACTCTAAGTTTATATACAAATGAAGCAGCCAATGGAAATCAGTTCCTGATTCACTGGCACTAACTATAAAACTGCCCTCCGCTGAATTAACAATTTGTCTCCGCTACCGTACATCCTCTCTCATGTCCCTGTAAATACTAAAATTATAAACACACCAGAAACCTTATAAAGTTAACACAACAGTAATGGCATCAACGTGTACAAGGTACATTCAGGTAATATCTGTTTGACTGTGCAGAGAGGAGCTGTTCTTACGGTGAACGTTGGCGTCTTCTCCTTTTGGCTCCGGCGAAACATTCCGGTCAGGACCGACTGATTGCTCTGCAGTACCACGACGCACGTGTCAATGACGAGGAAGATATTGTTTATATATATATATATATATATATATATATATATATATATATATATATATAAGCTTCATATATATTTGGTCAGAGGTGGAAGACAGCACTTCCACCTGTGGTACCTGTTTGAAATCCGCTTCATCTTTGGAATCTCCGGCAGCTTCCGGTTTGTCACTTTGTCTGGACTTCTGCGGAGGAGGATGAGGAAGAGGAAGGACGTTGATCTGCGATTTATAAAAAAACGAGCACGTACAGAAGTAATGTGGTGTTTTATTGTTTGTGTACCTTTGTGTCCTCAGTGTGTACCCGCCAGCGCTGGCTGTGTCTGCTTGTTGCATCCAGTTCCTGCACAAAACACACACACACACACGCACACACACACACACACACACACACACACACACACACACACACAAAAAGCCCAGGAGGGAACAATAACTTTATAAAATGATACTGGAAACAGGAAAGAAACATGAAACATGAAACCTTGAGTAGCTTTGGGTGGTTCGTTACTGCAACCTGTTCTCACACCAAACTCCAAACTGCAGGCAACGATGACTCACTCCGATCTCAATGAAAAAGTCTCGACATAAAGCAAACATAGTCCTATTAATACATTAAACCCTCAGAAACATCAAACATATTTGGGTGTACTGTACCTTTTCCGTGGGTCGAGGTGGAATCACAGGAGTTTCAGACGGATTCTCTTTGTTTCCTTTGTCCTGACACAGACGGAAAAAAAGGTTTAAGTCATTTAATATAATTTAATTGTTTGGACAATAATCCACATAGTGTAGTAAACATAAGCAGATTCTTAATTAAAATTAGTACAAAGGCCACATATTTAATATGTATATTGATGTTTTAATATGAGATGTAAAGCAAATGCATGACCAACTGATTTAGTTTGTCCCTAAATAAATAAATGTCTGGTTGGCTTTAAAATGATATTCTAGATATTCTAGATATTCTCTATTCTGTGATTCACATAATAAAAATTAACAGCAATCTGAAAAAAGCAGTTAATACCTCATTGATTGTGGCTGCTGCTCTTTTCACTCTGTACTGTGTCTGAGTCCGTTCCTGGAAAGAAAAAAAGAAAAGTTAATAAAAACGCTATCATTCAAACTCGCTAATTCTCCTCATTTTCTCTCAGATCGTTTCAATGTCAGTGCTCCACACAGAAATGTTCTAACCCAGAACCTTCTTGCTGTGCTGTGACAGTGCAAACCACTGTGATGCTCCTGATTCAATATTCAATATCTTTACAAAAAGGTGTGCGAGTGCAAAAAAAGAGACTTCAGATCTTCTCCACTACAAAAAAATCGACTTAAATGTTCCCAGATGTTTAGGGCACGTCGGCCAACCACATCTGCTCCGCGGGGGAGGAACTCTGAGACGCACGGGGGAAAGAACATGGACGAAAAGCCATTTCAGGAAATTACATTTGAAAACCTACAGGCTATGAAAAGAGCACGAGTGTCTTCAAGGTTGACTGCCACTGTATCGTTTGACTTTGTGTACACAAAAAACCACCGGAGATAAAAAAGACTGTTGGTGTCGGACTCACGGCGTCTGAAGGTCGCGGCGGCACCAGAGGAGTCGGCTTCTCCGGGTCACTTGTCTTAATCTGGGGAGATCATTTCAGAACTCATTATGTACATAAGCCTCGCAGCGACCTCATGAAGTCATGTAAAGTCTTTTTTTAAACTTAAGCAAACATGCAAGACACGTGATTGACAAATGAAAGTTAGGTTTGGGTTCATTCCAGTACCCCGGCAGGCTTCGGAGCAGGTTTCGGCTGTAGACGGAGAAACAAACACAAAGTATCAGTAACGTATTATGTTGTGATATATATTAGTATATATTATAAAGCATTGTGTTGTGTGCATATATTTTGGTGGGTTGTTTATTTACAGTGGAGCATTTTTTGTGCAACCAACAAAACGTTCTCACCGGCTTTGGTTTCTTTTTGACTTCTGTCGTCATCATACACGCCTCCATCCTGCCTGTGGAAACAACACAGAGATTATTTATTTTTTTAATGTATAAATATGACCAATGACACAGACTGAAGCTTCATCCCTTTAATAGGAGATTTGATCAGTTGGCATCAGTTTCCTTTAAAAAATATCGATTTTGAGACATGTTTCAGATCAAACAACAAATCATTGAATCATGAATACAGTTGTTGGTTGTAGTGCTGCAACTAATTATTATTCTCCGTATCGATTAATCCGCCATTTTGTGTTTTAGATTGTGATTGGTCTGTAAAACATCCGAACACTGAGCAACAACCCACAACTCCAAAACCTTCAATTGACCACAAAGTAAGACGAAGAAAAACTGCTAATTCTCACGTTTGAGCACCTGGAGAATTAAAATTTGGGCTTTTCTGCTTTCAAACTTCATAAAACAGTGAAAAATGTTTATATCTTTAACCTTGTGCACAGGGTGATGTCCCATTAGAGCCGCAACAGTTAATCGATTAGTAATCGCTTACTAAATTAATCTGCAACTATTTTGATAATCGATTAATCGGTTACAGTAGTTTTAATTCTGTGATTTCGTGTATATCATCAAATATAATAAAAGACAATAAGAGAAACAAAAAAAGCTCACATTTGAGAACCAGGAACCATCAAACATTTGATATTATTTGCTTAAAACGAGAGTCGTGAACCAAATATAATTTGTTCAAACAAATAATGACTTAATCAGAACGTATCGTCTTTAAAATCAATAAAACCGTTGCAGGCAACAATGCACACAAAAAAATCACTGGAGTATCAGCAGAAGAACAGACATGACATTAATATGCTTCATTTAAATAATCTTAACATGTTCTGCTTGTAGATGATTTATCTGTTAAAAGAAACTGTTACCAGCCCAGCAATGGAAAGTAATGGACAATAATGAAGCACAGATTGTCAAGAACAAGCAAATTAACAACTATCAAAGTGCGGCACTTGAACACAGCATAAGTATTTTTGAATTTTTAAAAACTCTTTTTCGATTCCACCTTTTCACATCCAACAACAAGTCATCAAGTGAAAGTCTAGAGCACTAGATACAGAAGTGCAGCTCACAGTTTGACACGTTTGGAGAAGTAACACAACAAAACACTTCTTTTTTCTCCTTAAAATTGAACTCGGCTGAAGTCAATGGCAGAAACTCAACCCTGCGCGTCAATGGACGGCGACTCGTCCGCGTCACTGCGGCGCGACACCGGGCGGCTTCACCTACCGGAGGTTCGAAGACGCTTCACGGACAATTCACTTTTAACTCAGGGTTTTTGTTTCTTCAGCGAATTGTGTGGAAGCTTCGTGGAGTTGGCGGCGGCTCCTTCACCGACAACACATCCCCGGGAGTTCAAAAAAAACAAAACACTGAGCCACACCCACAACATCTGCACACCCGATGCGTTCAAGAGCTCCCCAAAAACCTCGGGAAACCCAGCTCTGAAGTGCCTCCGTGTTGTTTTTGTTTCATGTGCAGTTAAAGTTGTGTTGGATTATTTATTTTTTTTTATCCCAGTGATATGAAAGTTTGACCTCCACTTGCAAATGTACAATTTTAAAAAAAAATGTGTTTCATCAATAAATAAAATATAACAATAAACAAAAAATATATGTATTTCACCATAATTACTTACTTAGGTACAGTTTTTTTACCATAAATATTTTTTCTGGTTTTAGAAAATTATTATCAATTTGTTAGCAAATGAAAAACAAAACAAAATACATCAGAATCAATAAATGTGACCAATATCTTTGGAGATATGTAAAACTACAGAGATGAAGCTTTTGCAATTTCAAAGACAACATTCAATACAACGAAAAATTACCAAAAAAAACTGCACAAAAATATCAATTGACGTGTAACAGAAGCGTGCAACATTGTTTAGTAAGACATCATAAAATGCTAAACAATAAAATGCACATCACCGTCAGCAGCAGTTGTTCACCCAGCTTCCGCCCTCTTCACCTCTACTGTACATCCCATGTTCTGTACTGTACGCTCCTGTCTGTCTCATTGACCCAGGTTTCCTAAGTGTATTTACCTCCACGTTTAGTGGTTAAATATTTAGTAACCGAAATATTTCCGACAATTCCCTCAGGCAACATCAATGACAAGTCAAGCAAAAGCCCCTTGAACAAACCAAATCACGCCCCGAGAGCTGCTGCGCCGCAGAAAATCCTCACAGGGTCTTTATGTGAAATCTGCGACATGATAAAGAGACGTCCAGCCTCACAGAGGATCTCGGTCAACTGATTTCCATCAGGGATCGAAAACTACAATATCTCACCTTGTCTTTTCAGTTGGAGAGGATCTGAAACCTTCGTCTCCTTCCTGGCTGTGATGTGCTGGTGGATTCACCTGGGAATGGGGGCGTGGCCAGTTTGAGGTCTACCTGAGTCTGTGGGAGGGGGAGAAGGCGTTTCCCAGCCGGTGGGAGACTCTGACTCACAAGGTTTGACTCATGAGTTTCACCGGCGTCAACAACATCGTGTGAAGAAATTCCCAAACATGATTGGAGCATGTTTTAAAAATAGAAAAATGCAGCGATCATCAGACCACACACTCACAACCAGAGTGAAATTCGAACGGTGAGTCGTGGAAATTCACTAGCCCCCAGTATGAAGGTGTGTCCTGTTACCACAGCAGAAATACTGTCAGGATATTAAATCCTCGCTGGTCAATCCACTCCTTAAAAAAAAAAAATGTTTTCACTATAGCTGCCAAAAGAAAACTATTTTTTGTCTGATTATTTTGCACTTTCAGAAATGCTCATTTTTGTGATTGATTTTGTTAATTTGATCAATTTGATCATTTTATCTCAACATGTTCATCCAAATTAGTGCGTCAAACTAAGAAATCTTTAAATTGCCAGGGAGCAATTACTAAGATAACTATATTTTATAGACAAAATAACAAAATAAGCAGCAAAAGAAAGGTTTTGGAAAACTATTCACACTTTCACCAAATCAGAGTTAGATATAGAGATTAAGAATGAATGTTGGTACCTACGTCTACGTGACAAAAACGTAAGATTTGTTAGTTTGTAAAGAAATGTATTTAGTTATTGTTGGAGGAAAAGGTTCTTCTGACATTATATTATTCCTTAATCAGTTGTCACAGTTTTTACCATCACAGAAATTAAGTGCAGAGATGCAGAATGGCAAACATGTTTATCCCCTTTTAGTTTCATAGTTGCAAGTGTTATTAACATTATTCATAATTATTATTATAGCACCAATTATCTATCAATACGTTTTTCTAGAATACAAAAACTTTGATTGATAATAAATTTAAAGAGCCACTTATGTGTACTCGAGGGTGTGGTCAGTACTGTGACATCACGAGTGCAGGGTGTGGGTGAATCCAGGAATCTATATTCTTCATGGGAATCTGAAGAAGTGTTAACAGCTGCGGGACACGGACTCACTGACAAACAAGTTTATCTTGGTTTTTAACCTCACAAATACCAAGTCAGCGAGTGTTCAGTCTGTAGAAGGAAATTAATTGTTCTTGTTCACTTTCATTAAAGACCAAATGCACAGATTGACGTTTTTTTCTGACGATTTTTACATTGACATTTATTCCACATGAAGTTCTACAGTATATTGCACGTAAAAAAGGTATCACCAAATAACCAGATCAACCCAAAATAAATATGAGGCCTGTGTCATTCCAGTTATCTGACAAAGATTTACAGGTTTACAGTGAAGACATAATATGGCTGATGTATCGAACTTGACACCTGATCAAAATGCTGTTTAATAATAATGTAAACTGGGGGAAAAACACAATATACACCATGTTACAAAATGAAGATATGCCCCATTCTTAACACTACTAACAATGAAACATATTTCTCGCATGTATAAATAAAGTGATGCCTACGTTTACATATGATTGGCAATTATGCCCTAATACATAACTTAAAACTTATTCTCGGAAGTTATATTAAAGCTTGTAACTTCTTGTGTGAACAGTTTGATTGCCTTTGGCACGCGCTAATTTTCAAATTTTATTGAAAGAAAATGATTTCCCAGAAGCTTTAAGAGACAAAGCTCCTTACAGTGATTCTTCAAAATGAGACAAATATCAAGAAAAAAAAATGAAACGTGTTTCATGATCCATAATCTGAAGAGCAGGATGTGAGGAAGTGGTTTCACTGCAGCCCTGAACCACAGACTAATGCATCACACACTGTATTTCTAAGGCACTATTATTATTATTATTATTATAAGTAAGAAAGGCACTCCTCCCAATGAGTACTGTATAGATCATCTCTACCACTGGTCAGTAAAAGATCCAGGTTTTTAAATATGAATAAATAAACTTTGACGAGACTCTAAGCAGCACTTACAAGTTAAAATCATCAAGTCCAGAAAATGTCTTTAATAAATCTATGTTCCATCCAAATTCGTGATTTAATTACATCGTTTAAAATCCCACTTTCTAAAAAAAGACAACACAGTTAGTGTCACACGTTGGCACAACGCCCGAGAGGCAGATATGATAGTTCGTGTACCTCAGTTCCTCCCGTAAAGAGAAAACGCTGATCTGATGTCTGGATGCCAGTATTACTTTTTGCAAAAGGGAACTGGTTTGAAGTTTTGTTCAAACGTATTCTCGGTTCTCAATGTCCTTCTTGATGGCTTTTTTAATGCGGTCGATTTCATCTTCGTCTGAACTGTCATATTTATATTCTTTCACTTTCTCGTCGTTGTCCAGAGCAGCCACGTCCTCGTCGCCGCCCTCCGTCGTGGTCGACTGCAGCTCCTCCCGTATCCCGTTGAGCTCCACCAGACCGTCGTGCAGTTGCGTCGCCACGTCGCGGATTTTGGCAGCGAACTCCGACTTGGCCCCTTTCTTGAGTTCCTTGGAGTCTTTGGCCACAAAGTAGATGTCCATGCCGACAAAGAGTCCGGTGAGCACACCGGTGGCCATGCTGGCGATCTGGACCGCCCTGGCCGCCGTGCTGCCGGCCACGTTGGCGATCTGAACCACGCGCATGATCTCGTTGGCGTTGACGAGGATCGCTTTCCCCGCCATGGCCCCGTCCTCGTAGAAGCTGCTGGTGAGCGCGGGGAAGTCGCGGTTGTACGCGCTCTTTTTGATCTTGATCAGGTCGAACCGGCGCAGGTTCTCGATTCCCTGCTTGACGAACTTCAGGCACTTGTTCAGGTCCACCATCTTCTCCTGGTAGTCCTCCACGATCTTCTCCACCTTCTTGCGGTCCATCGAGTTGTTGACCTGGTTGGAGATGCCGGCGCCCGCCGACGTCAGGCCGCCCGCCGTGGCGACGCCCAGCCCCACCGCCGTCACGATCAAGGAGACTCCCATGGTGACCGGGGCCAGGGCGAGGCCGGCGATGGTGGCGACGCCCCCGACGGCGCTGGTGGAGCCGCCGGTGATTTGAGCGATCTTCGTCTTCTTGTTGAATTTGTCCAAGCTGTCGGCGATGCCGTTGAGGTCGATGACGTGCTGCCAGAGGCTCTCGGCGCGCTCCGAGAACAGCTTGTTGAAGACGCGGATTCCCTTCTGCACCTTTTCGGCCGTCAAAGCGAACGCCCTGAGAAGAGAGAAGAGTTGTCCCCGCTGGTTACATACCACCATAAGTAGGGCGGGGGTTGCCTAGGAGCCCTTTACTTACTTGGCCTCTTCTTTTTCTGTCATGTCCTCGTCTTGAGGCGTGTCTTCCCATTCTGAGGAAATAACGTGAAAGGAAGAAAGAACCATTAATAGCCTTATCATGAGGTAACATACATTAGATTGCCACCGGAACATGTTGAACGTATCATTTTCAAAGCACCGACATAACGGCGCCGAGCTTTGTGCACTGCTCTGTACACCACTGTCTGAAATGTTTATGCTGCGAGATCAAAATTGCTCCTATTTTGAATTTTACATTATAGAAGTGAATAAAAGTTCGGCACTCGAGCTCGAAACCCGAAGAACGCTGAACAACTTACGCTCCACTGTGTTCCACCACTCCATGAGATCCTCCACCTCCTGAAAGACACCATCACATTTGTATGGGTTGGCATGTTTTGCCGTCTATGACTGGTTGATAATGCATCAGACTGTATTCAAAATGGATATTCTGTGATATGTTTTCAGTTTTAGAGGTCAACCTGATTTCTTTCAGGCTGAGCTGGGTCAATACGGAAATCCTCCAGCTGGTCAAACAAGGTCCTGGTTCCACCTTCATTCTGAGACCACAGGAAAAATACATCTTACACATCACATGTGTAAACAAGTATTTGAAATCCCGACAAGACACAATCTCTGGTTCTGCAGTGTAGCTGAAGTATACGTCAAGACAAGACTTATAATTACTTATCTTACTTAGGTATGTGAATAAATATGTTCAGTTTCCCTTTTTATTCTGTGCGTGTGCTCAGATCGAGAGGAGGAAGTGATGGCAAATGGGGATTCTGAATACACGCACTTGTTTCTACGGGTTTTTTTGCAGAAGTAACACGAGCAAAAAAAAAATCTTTCATAGACTTGAAAAAAAGGAAGCACCGAAACAAGTCTGGCCACATTGCAACCTAATCTCCTCTCCTCGTCGGTGTCGAGGGCGTGCGCAAACACTGGGTGAAGGAGTGGGGGTGGGTTTCATGTCAGCAGAGGAGGGAGGCATAACAACAACACAACAGGTATAATAGTCCCTGTTGGGAGCTGAGTGGATGCCCGGGAGACAAACTCTGTAAATAACTGCAAGCCAGACGTTGTTTTCAGGGAGGAGGAGGAGGAGGAGGAGGAGGAAGGGTCATGTGACTGAAACAGACCTTTTGTAATCCTGAGGCACAATGAGTGAGACGGCAACAGAAAAGATATACCGACAAGACTCGTGGGAAACTGTCGGGAGTTTTGTAGTTTAATGCTCAGTGTCAGAAGGATCTAATAAAACATTTTTGATGGAGCCTTTTTATTTTTTTCCCTACCTCCGCTGCGTCGTCCTGTGCAGGCCTCTGTACAACTTTGGCCTGAAGCAAATGAAAGACAAACACACAGTTAAAGCAGTTGTAATATCAATATAAATGTTGATTTTGGGTAGATATTGGGTTCCAAAAGAATCCAGACAATTACAAAATATTAAAGGCACAGTAACTTAAAAAAAAAATATCTTCAAATCAGCAGCTAAGCAGCTACATCTACAGCAACAGTATTGCTTTTGCAATTTTAGCAATAACATACTTCATATTTTCAGTGAGCAGCAAGAACGATGCCGACAGGTGACGAACTAAACACTGAATGAAAAGGGCGTCGACACAAAACGGACGCCTCCGCACAGGTCACGAAGGCTCACGGGTGATTGGATCGGTAGTGACATCACGGTTGCAAAGTCCCAACGCAGAGTGACACCAACACGAGAGGGGAAATGTCGGCGCTTGAGGGAATTATTTATTTTAGAATGTAAGGTGGTGATTGGAAACTTTATGAAGCTGTTCTTTATAAAGTTGATCTTTGTTCCTGTATTTGCCTTTCTCCGTCTCTCTTTTATTGACTTCTTTGCCAGAATGATAAGGATTATTACTTCCTCTAGCTCTGCTTTGCCCCTTTGAGAGAAAAAAGGTTGGAGGTGCAGTTCCAGACTCCTACTGAAGCCTAAGAAGTGACTCCAGCGATGAGAGCGGCTCAGACAGACACAGCTGCTGTTCGCTGGGTTCGAAGACATTCTTGCAGAATTAAAAACAAACAGGGGACAAGTTGGGACAAGTCACATGTTGGAGAGTTACCTTGACCCGTGGCATGAAGGGGTTGTGTCGCTGTGGTTTCTTGACTTTGGTCTAAAGAAAAATGAAATTAAAAAGGCAGGATTAAAGTTCTACTGCAGTGAAGGTCAAACTCTGAATGTGAAAATCAAACGTAGAAACTGTGCAGCAACAGGCCGAAAATTAACAGGAAGGAATTCGGTTGACCTCCTCGTCTTGCTTGTCCTCTTTGGATGAAGATTCATCTTCTCCTCTTAGCTCTTCGTCATCAGACGCAGCCTGACAACACAAACCCATGACCAGATATCCCATTGGTGACGGTGAAATAAGTGATCAACGAGAAACAAGTAACACAAGTTTGCGTGCGAATTTTCAACGTTTGAGAAGCTTTTGTCAGAAGAGGGGAGGAGATTATAAATTAAACATAAGACCAAGACGTTCCTGTACCTTGGCTGCAGCACGTGACATGAACGGGTTATGGTGCTTGTGTTTTTTCACCTTTGTCTGTGTGGGGGAGAAAAAGGAACAGCGACAGGAGTGTTAAGAGGACGAGAAGCCATAACTGGCAGAACTACATTTTTCGGCGACTTGTACTCGAAGGATCAATCATTACAGACTCGAACTGTGACCCAACTGCCCCTGTGTTTACTGGGTAAGCAAAGATGTCGGGTCCATTTATGAGTTAACTCGTATTTCAAACATGATTTGGCCTCAATTAACAGTCCGTCGGTGCCACATGTCACCTGCAACACTCCTGGGAAGCAGCAACTATAAGAAGGGTAAGACCCCAGCAGAACATCTATCAAGCTTTATATAACAGTCACTGTGTCCACAAACCAATAAGCAAACAGATGAAACACTCTGTTTGTAAGAAAAGAAAACCTACTCAAGTTCAACTTCTAACTCCGCAGAATCGTTGGAGAGGTGAACTTACCGCCTTGCTCTCCGGGGGGTTCGGCTCGTCCCCCTCGTTGGCCTCAGCAGATCGGTCTCGTCCGAGACCTTCGTCGTCCGAGTGGCTCTGCAGCAAGAAGTCAACAACTTATTCAATAACCCATTCATTCTAATCAAAGCCTTGAAAGTGTGTTCTACATGTATGCACTGGAACGCACTGTTGTTTGTGCGCACTTAAGTGACTAATAGTGGCTAATATTTCATCCAGAAATTCAAGGTTTTTTTTGTAAATGTGGTCAGGGAATAACCTCCAACAGTCAATAACTGAAATTCAAAATGGATGAAACACTCCAGTGTATCATCAGAACCAACCGGACCCTCGTACTGTGTGCACACGTCAGTACCTGATGGTCGGTCCTCTGCTTTATCAGAGCGTGTCTTGTTGATCGGTTCATCTCCTGTAATTAAAAACACAGAAAACTGGTTCCTAAAAACACAAGCGCGTTGCACACGTCAGCTCCGAACTGATCCAAACGGCACACGTTCACTCCTCTACCTCTACTGATGGTCTGACAGGAACGACGGGAGTCTCTGCGCCGCGTTTGTCTTTCACTTTGTCATCCGCGGACGTCCTCTTCATCTCCTGCAACGCAAAAGGACAGAGAGAGACGGACGGAGGAGAAGTCAGAGCAGCCTCACACGAGCCACATGTCGCCGGGCAGTAAGTGTGTTCGTTCAGGCAAACCTCTCCAGTCGGTCGGGGAGGAGCCGCCGGCGTTTCACTTTTTCCCTTCGTTTCCCGCTGAATCATGTTGCTTTTGACCTGACAAGGACACACACACACACACACACACACACACACACACACACACACACACACACACACACACACACACACACACACACACACACACACACACACACACACACACACACACACACACACACACACACACACACACACACACACACACACACACACACACACACACACACACACACACACACACACACACACACACACACACGAGAATGAGTAGATGGGGATTTTGACAGAAGTTGACCAGCTGTCTGTGTGAGTGTGTGTGTGTGTGTGTGTGTGTGTGTGTGTGTGTGTGTGTGTGTGTGTGTGTGTGTGTGGTCACCGATGACTCGTGAGTGACACAATAACTAGACTGACCAGTTTCGACTTCTCCTCCACTTGCTTCTCGTTCTCCTTGAGCAGTTCTGCGTCTTCAGTGTCTTTCTGCACAAAGGACATTAAATATTAGACACTAAACTTTATCAACAACAACCTGATTACTCCAGTTGTGTTTAAAGGAACGCGTCAGTCCTTGTGCACATGTTGGCTCCTCAACATCAAAGGCTTTTAAGATTTTCAGAGGTCTTTTACCAACAAAACCATTAAAGGCATTGATTTTTTTTCACACACTTCCATATGGTACAACATTCAAATGGTAGACCCTTGAAACCTACTTGTGTTATTCATCAAAAACAATATGTCTGCATTGAGTTTTTGTCAAAGCCACAGCTAAGTTATTTTCATATTTTACCGAAATGAGTGGAACCCAATGGAGAACAATAACCAACAAAATCCAAATAACAACATTCACAAAATGGTTGGATGTGATTAAAAAGTCTATGTGAACAGGTTACAACTTGCAAAACTACAATTTTTGACACGTGTGTTCAGAATATCATGCTAAAATATGCTATGCTAAAATGCTAAAGCACCACTAGCACCATCACCAAACCCACTGAACAGCATAATTACTTTATTTGCACCACGGAACAGATTCAGTTTGGACATGGCTCCGATCACGGGGGTCTGACAGGAAGAGAACATCATTATTGAAAGATTGAAGCGCCTCAACACTTTAGATTAACAACAGCTCTCCAAGCCAAGAGCCAGAACTATATTAGCTTCTCTCAGCACAAATAACAGAATAGGTTCAAATGTAATTCATAAACAGTGCCTGGGGCCTACATTTGGATCCCCTCCACTGGAAAGTGATTTCCAAGCGGCAGAAATCTTGCTGGTCCAATCACAACCGTTTATCTGATAGTGGGCGGGGTTTATACCGCAAGAACCAAGATGGCCGCCCGCTGCTGAACGAGCATTTGACTAAAAGGACCCAACATCTTCAAGCTTCCTCCCACAAAAACCGGGACACTGGTTCACAGACATTGTGGGAATCATCATCGCCAAAGACGTCTCCTCCCTGCTCTGGTCTGTTGACACTTTGGCGTCGCTCGACAGACGTCACGTCATTCGTTGCTCTCGCCGTCTTGTCCAATTGCGTCCGGAGGCATTTTTGGTCTGCGTCTCTTGGAAATCGAAAATGACCTGAGAGGTCCCAGACTAATACACATTTTGTGTATTAGTTCCGGCCACGCCGGGCTAAACGTTGAATGGATGCCTTGTGTTTTATGTACTTGTTTATATGCGAAAAATATCGCTCGTAGTGGGCTACACCATTACTGGATTTTTCAGACTCGCAGGTCGAAATGGAAAACAGCATCTGCCTCAGAAAATCCTGTATTTTCAGTCATTCAAAACGGCTTCTTCTCAACTTTAGTAGCCTCTTCTGATTGACACCAGAGGGCGCAGACAGACGAGCAGAGGCAAATTATTATTTCATCAGTAATGTTATGACTACTAATGAGCTATTTTAAGCTATTTTTTTGATCTTATTTTGCGGTGACCATGCACACGAAGGAGGACAATGCTCCTGAGCGGACGCCACAAGTTGGTTGTTCAGAGGATGTTCGACAAAAGCAGTTTGCCTGCAGAGAAAAAAAAACAACGTCTGAACTAATTAGTTTGGTTTCAGTGGTTTGGGATAAACCAGTCAGACCGCCATGTTTCTCCTGTCATTTATGTACAGTATTTTTTCTAGGCGGTTAGGAGGCTGAACATGAGCTGCAGTTTAGGTCCTGACTGACTGGAACCCTTTCTCTCCCCTTATATTCTTACATCTATTATATTCTATATCCCCCCCAAAAAACAGCACGCAACACAAGCTCTACTACACACTGATTTGATGCTGATCTCTGCGGCGTTTACTTGAAAAAGTTAATGTACGGAAAAAAAAGGTATCAACAGACGGGACAAGACCGGAGGCAGGATTCCAACCAGATCACTGTACAACCAGAGTCATTACTGTACAGGATCCCTTATGTTGAACTCATTTCGCTTCGTAGTACAGGCCCCGGTTCAGCCGGAGCCCGTGGGTAAACGTTTGGTTTAAAAAAAAATAATTCTAGGCATTCCTCTTTTCGACCTCGGCACAACAAACCACTTCACAGTGCCGCTCGTTCAGCGACTCTCTCACACGCATCCCTGTGGCGGTGATGCAAAACAAGTGAAGCCCTGTCGCGACACCAGAGAACTGTGGTGTGTGTGTGTGTGTGTGTGTGTGTGTGTGTGTGTGACTGCATGAACAGGAAGCAGCGACGCTTCCCCTTGATTCATAAGAGCGAAATAAAAAGGTTAGAGGCTTTTCTACTTCTGAATAACAGGATCTAATAAATAGCAGAGCACCTGTTTGCTCCCTGACGACTTATCGCTGCTCGCGGGTGGATCCTCGTCATCAGAGCCCGTCTGCAGAGGAAACGCAAATATATATTTATTTTACGACCAGGAAACATCTCTTATTTTTTGAGCGATATATAAAAAGTTGAAGAGCTCAACCAGTCCTTACTTTGTAGGCAGATCGAAACGGGTTCCGCTTCGTCTTCGCCCCAGCGAGTTTATTCTGAGCATGAGAATGGAAATCACACAAGTCAGACCACATACGTACGAGCGTGCACTGAACTGAACAAAATTGACAAAACAACAAAGAATTATAGAGGGAAATGAACATTTAAAATAACCTGACGGACCTGTTTGTGACTGGGTCCGCCCTCTCCGCTGTCAGACGCCTCCTCGCCGTCTGAGTCCAAGTTCTTCTCCTGTGGATGGAGCAGATTATTGTAAGATATGAACGGCAGCAGTTCCAGTGGCATAATAAGATCCATCTTCATATCTGTGGATTACTTCATGATTATCAAGAGGAAAGATGAAATGTCACGAGTGCAGTGCAACACATCTTACCTGTTTGCTCTGCATCATCGCACTCAAACCGTTCTGAAAAAGGACAAAGATATTAATCCTCTTCATCTATACAAATTCTGATTGTAGCCCTGACCTTGACCTCACAGCCGATCTTAACCTTTGGACAGAAAAATGTCTCGGCACAGTCCAAAACTTCAGTTACCTGCTTGACTTTGTTCTTCTCTGTGGAGGAGGTTTTCTCATTCCAGCCTCCGGAGGGTTCAGTCTTTTCTTTATTCTGATATAACACAGCACAAAGCAGCTCATCAGCATTTCACCAATCACAGAGCAGCTTCCCGGTAGGATACTTGATATGATTCACCGGGAGGGAGAAACTACCTGAGATGAGGAGGTGAAAGGATTCTTCAGGATCTTCGCTGGTCCTCCTCCACCCTGAGGGAGAATACAAAGATCTTTAAATTGAATCGCAGAGCGGGTCCACGTGAAAAAGGCCTGAGACAAGCGAACAAACAAAAGACCTCATCACTCACCTTTGAGGGTTTCTCTGTGAGACTGTCAGTGCTGGCAGAGAGATCACCCTCCACAGACAAGTTATCCTATGAAGATTAATATATATGTTAAAACGCACACAAAAAAAAACCTTAATAAAATAATCTCTGGGTCTGAAGGAAAAGCTTTAATTAGATAGATTAGACAAAAGGTGTTGTTTTAGACTGATGAAGAGCCAGTGAGGTGAAACATGATGCAGGTATAAAATATCCAGAAGAATGAGCATTATGATTTGTGTCTGTTTGAAATTGCTGCAGTTTTTGACTTTAAAAAACAAAACTGTTCCATTAAACAAACGCGGCGACCGATGCTGAATGCTAGAAATAA
This sequence comes from Scophthalmus maximus, assembly GCF_022379125.1. NCBI lineage: Eukaryota > Metazoa > Chordata > Actinopteri > Pleuronectiformes > Scophthalmidae > Scophthalmus > Scophthalmus maximus. Next base: position 23,994,495 of record NC_061519.1, read on the forward strand.
TAATTTCCCCTTAAATGAAACTAGATAACAAATCAGGTTCCGTCTCGTGCATTGACAATATTGAAATCAAAATGAAAACCGGTGTTACCATCAAAATATGTCAAACAACTTTTTTCTAAAACACAATTTGCCAGAAAATATTGCTCAGACAGAATATTAAACTTTTCATAATGAAGAACCGGCCGTTGACAAACCGTCCATCTTACCTGAGACTGGGATTTGGCCCCTTTCTTTCTGAACACACCACTCAGGAGTCCCCCTTTCTCCTGGGGGGGGGGGGGGGGGGGATACGCAAAATGCAACGTTAACCTTGTTACATGATTTACAGTTTTACGGTTGGAGGACGTAGGATCACAGCTTTAATAAACAAACCTCACCTTGGTGTTGTTCTCAGACAGATTGTCGTTGCTGGCCGAGAGCTCGCCGGGCGCAGACAGGTCGTCCTGAAGGTGAGAAAAACAAACGCCTACAGAGTTATTGAACGTCTCCTGCACAAGTGAACGTGGGACGAGTGAGATGCACGACTCTCACCTGGGACTGCGTCCTCGCGCCAAAGGGCTTTGGAGATTTTTTAAACATGCCACTGAACATCCCACCTGACTCCTGGGGGGGGGGGGGGGTTCAGATGTTACAGATTATAATCTGGTCGTGTGATATTGTACAAGACAAGTTCAGGGAGGTGACGGGCTTTTTAGGAAACCTCACCTTAGTGTTGCCTGCGGCAGAAACGTTGTCGCTGCTGCCGGAGAGTTCGCTCGGTGCAGACAAATCCTCCTGAAGGACGGACAACAAGCGTCTCCAGTCATTAATCGTCTCCCAGTACGGGGACACGGGTCAAAGTGAGACGCACAACGCTCACCTGGGACTGTGCCCTCGCTCCGAAGGGCTTTGGGGATTTTTTGAAAATTCCACTGAACATCCCGCCTGACTCCTGGGAAAAGGAAAAGTCGCTTTTTAAAAAGGCACAATTCGACAACATGTGCCCACAGCGGGGGGAGTTTAGTTCCTTTAGTTCCCCCGGCTTCTGATGTCAAACGAACAAGCGGGAGTTTCACACGGCAGCTGATGCAGACTGGTTCAGCTCGCCCCTTCCCGACACACACAAAGACAAACACAGACTCTCACGTCCACGAGTTCAACTCGGGACACTTGAACCTCCGAAATGTCCCCGGACTCAGGATTGCAGAACGAATATTACGTTACAAGTTATAATCTGGTCGTGTGACATTATTATTTCGCGGAGGTGACCTCACCTTAGTGCTGCCTGTCAGAGAAACGTTGTCGTCGTTGCTGCCGGAGAGTTCGCTCGGTGCAGACAAATCCTCCTGGAGGACGGACAACAAGCGTCATCAGTTATTATCGTCTCCTGATAAGGTTTTTGGTTTTTTTAAAGATAGGTGAGACGCGTGAGATGCAGAACTCTCACCTGAGACTGTGTCCTCTTCTTGTCTTTTTTAAACATCCCACTGAACATCCCACCGGACTCCTGGAACATTTTGCAAATAACATTAACAGTACAGTTTGAGGACATTTTCCAAAGTGGAAGCGTTTATCGAAGCATTCCTCTGGTTTCAGATGTGAAATGGACAAGCAGAAAAATGTCCGCATCGGAATAAGGATATGTGTTCCAACATGTCTCCAATCTGGTAGCGAACAAGACAAGCAGGATGGAGGTGACGGGCTCTCATCGACCTCACCTTAGTGCTGCCTGTCAGAGAAACGTTGTCGTCGTTGCTGCCGGAGAGTTCGCTCGGTGCAGACAAATCCTCCTGGAGGACGGACAACAAGCGTCTCCAGTTATTATAGTCCACTAATGAGGTAAAAGAAATAAGGTTAAATTGAGACAAGTGAGACGCACAACTCTCACCTGGGACTGTGTCCTCTTCTTGTCTTTTTTAAACATCCCACTGAACATCCCACCGGACTCCTGGACAAAAATTGAAAAATGACCTTAAAGGTACAGTCCGAGAACATTTCCCAAAGTGGAGGATTTCATCGACCTCACCTTAGTGTTGCCTGATAGGGAAACATTGTCGTTGCTGTCGGAGAGTTCGCTCGGTGCAGACAAATCCTCCTGAATGAAAGAAACAAGCATCTCCAGTTATTAACCCTCTCCTAATAACGGTTAAAAAAACAAAACAAAGTTAAAGTGAGACGCACAACTCTCACCCGGGATTGTGTCCTCTTCTTGTCTTTTTTAAACATCCCACTGAACATCCCACCGGACTCCTGGAGAACGGAAGAAAAAAAGCAAAAAAACACGTCACATAATAATTGGTGACAAAAATAAACTCTATGTTTGTGAAGTGCTGCAGCTGTCACGTGGACATGCAGGGATTTACCCATCAGCCAGTACTTTCTGTCAAAGTGCTGACGGGTGCAGGTTAACGTCGCTAAAAACAAAAACAGCGCCCGTCCCAAACGCTGCACTCAATGCGTTGAGCTCCCCACGTCTGTCGCTGGGGAATCACTCATGTCATTGTACGAATGAATGTTCCTGCTCTCTGATCGCGACTTGACATAACTCCATACAGTAGCCATTCGTTAGGATGGTTTATGGTTTATCGCTCAGTGAGAAGCACAGTGGACGTGATGCAGATTAAATACACTCAGGTTGTGGAAAGGTTTTGACGACTATTAAGGTTTTTACAGCACACACTTGCTTAAATTATTGGGAAATACAATATACAATAAATTAATAAAGATTCTTTTTTAAATTTCCCCCAAATTTTCAGCTACAGATGATCTCATTTCAAAGAGTCAGTAAAAGCTGAATCAGGAAAACATGGAAACCATACAGGCAAATTTCACATAAAATCCATTTATAGTTACTTTTAAAATTGTTTGATTGTCTATGCATTTGTAAAAAAAAAAGTATAATACTTGTGTTTTAATTATATTTTTGGTCATATTTAGTTCCATCTTATTTAAATACCTGTTCTAACTTTTGTTATCCCTGGTCGATCTAGATTGGCTTTGTCAATAAACATGTTTAAAAAGCAGTTTGTGTGTATATTACAAAGTTTTTCCTCAGATGAACATTCCTAAAAATTAAAAATACTCTGGCTGATGAGACTCACCTTAGTGTTGCTGTTGTCGGACAAACTGTCATTACTGACTGAGAGCTCTTTGTCCAACAGATCCTGAAACACGAGATTATCGGTCAGCCTCTTACCGAATTAACAATATTTTTCATGTCAGTAATTAAGCTGATAATTGTATTTTCCCAGATAAAATCTTTCGCTGTGTAACAGAGGGCGTTTCACCTGCGAAGGCCTCCGGGCGTGCCCTGGTTTGTGAGAGAGTTTCAGTAAACCACCAAACACCCCTGGTTTGTCCTGCAGGAAGAGACGGAAACAACAATAGGGGGCAGAGAGAGAGTTTAGTTTCAAAGAACAACAAAAAACAAAAAGACCTGTCAGAGAATAAACCGACTCACCTTGGATGACTTGTTGTCTGTCAAACTGTCGTTACTGGCAGAGAGTTCGGGATCTTTCAAGGAGAGGGTGGCCTGGAAACAGCAAAAAGTTGAATACCTGATTGTGGCAAATGTTTTACAAAACTGAATAAATACGACTACAGTACAAACCTGCAGAGGACTCTCTTTGGCAGATTTGGTCGTCTTCTTATTAAACATCCCTTTGAACCCCGCTCCTTTGTCCTGAAACGTTAACAAATATGTCAGTGAATATGCTGAAAAAAAACTGTCACTGATGTGTAGAGAAATGAAATACGGTTTGGATAGAAAAAATATGACACATAATCGACCCACCTTGATGTTGTTGTCGGTCAGACTGTCGCTGCTCTTTGAAAGTTCACTGTTGACCGACAGATTGTCCTGTAATGTCAACATTGAGTCTTTGTGTGAGTATATGAAGCTTAAATAGTCCAAAATTAGATTACATTTTAAGAATTAAACCTAAATGGCTCATGGCTTTTTGTAAAATAAATAAATAATAATAATACAGTAATTTTATTGCTCTACATGTCAACAATAGAAATACAATTAAAGTTGCCATCACCCTAAGAAATAGCATTAAATATTCAGTATAAGAGGTTCATATTCAAAGTGTAAAAGTGATCGATAAGGATAATCTTAAAATGCGGATTTGATTTTTTTGTTTGTTTTTTTAAATAAGAAACGTAAAAGACGAAGACGTAAAAGACCCAATTAAAATGGCAACTTTCCTTATTGATAAATCTGCAGACAATTTTTTTGATTAACTGACTAATTCTTTGTTTAGAAAATGTTAGAAAATGGTGAAAGGTTTATTATCATTTGCAAAAACTCTTGGATATTCAGTTTACTATCACAGATCACAAAGAAAGGCAGCAAACCTGCACATTTAAGATGTTCTGACAGAAAAAAAGGACTAAGGCAATTAATAATTATCAGAATAGTTCTTTGTTGATTTAATATTAAATTCTATTACTTGAGCTCTAGTCTTAATATAAAATATTTAACAAGTGACAAAGCATGGTATGTCTTCAAGTGTAACAAAAAAAATCCTACAAATGCAGTATTGATACTAAAGACATAAGGACGATATAAAAAATATACTGTAGTATAGATAGTTGAAAGATTTCCATTCCATTCCAATTGCTCAACTGTACAGTGTAGTAGCTCATTTTTCTAGGATTGAATTTAATTAAATAAACATAAAAACATGAAAAAGTCACCTGTGCTTGGGCTTCTGGTTCTGCAGACTTGAAGGATCTCTTGAACATCCCACCGAACAACGCCACTTTTTGCTAAAATGAAGAGTGAGGAAGAGGAAGAAGAAGAACATTTTTATTTTTTATTTTTACCAACATGCATCTAAAAGTGTTGAGGATGAAATCACAAAGACAAGAAGAAACTGTTCAATTGTGTTTTCTAGTTCACATCTCACAGGTCTGGACTGAAAATCTGACAACATCAAATTTAGAGAGATTATCATTATTCTAGCTTCATGGAATATTGATCATAATGGATGTCCTGTTTTTAATTTGTGTTCAACCACATTTTAAAAGCTTTGATGCAGCAATGATGCAGCGGTTAGTAAAAAGGTCAGTCAATTCAGTTTCAATAAACCCCAAAAAATGTAATGGTTTTATTTTACAGGTCCCATTTGTCACGACTGAAAATGAATTCAAAGGTTGCTTAAAAAAATAAATCATAATCTCAATTGTATACGTCTAACTATTGCTACCACAATGTTTGCAAGAAAAAAACTCAGATGAAGTAGATGAAGCATTACGTTCTTAATAATAAATAATATTAAAAAATAATCATGTGGAAATCAACATCTGCTTATATGCTGTATTTTACAATTAGTAAATTGGGGTTTTCAGTCATTTAGTCAGTGCTGAGTCACCTTTATCACTCAATACTCAAAATTGGATTATTGTAAATAACTAGATCAAGGTCATAGTGTTTATTAGAGTTGTCCCTTGCCCTGACTGTCGGTTTCGTAAATTAAATAATAATGCTGTATTTGTCTTCTTGTGTTGACACAACAGGCTGTGAACAGTTGGCACGTGCATTAGCAGCCATGACTCTCGTCTTGTTGTCACAATTAAAAGTTAGAAACAGTTGGCACACCCACTGTGTCTGTAGGGAGTGGAGGTAGAGATCTGCCTACGTAAACACACTGACGGCCCCAGTGTCCCAACTCATAAATATACTTTTAAAAAAAAGGTACTTTTTAAAGCCATTTTTAAAATCAGGGTATTGCAATACTTTTCTGGTATCAGTATACAGAGACAACACTTGGAGTAATTAACTCTTCCTACGCTAAAGCACTGTCAGGCTGCTAACCAACCCTTAATTCATCAATAAGTCAGATATTTATTTATTTCATATTTTATTCCACATGTTTATAATAATTTCTACCATATCACAGTGTATGTGTATTTTGTATCCGTTATTCTACCCCTTTAGTAAAAATTGTTTTAGTCTGACCAGCAAATGCTCACATTTGAGAAGCTGCTGTTAATTAAAATGACTTTAATTAATCAGTTCTAAATAATTGTCCATTAATTCTGTCCATCAACTGATTAATCAACTACTCGTTTCACACGCAGATCACTTGTTGATATCAGGAAACACATGTACATGAAATTGCCATGTACAGTACAGTGGGGGGCACCAGGGGGCCCAAAACTATGTTTTCCCCCATGGCCCCCTGGAGAGTTAATCCGGCCATGGGAGTCAAACTGAAGCCGAAAGTCACTCTGTCCTCTGTCATTGTTTATTATGGTCCATGATAAACGCTGTGTGTTTACAGTCATATCGTGATATTTCCAGCCACACGTGTAGAGGTCAGTTATAATACGACTTTAGAAAAGAATAAAGAGAAGACTCACTGCGACGCCTCCTCCTCCTTCACACTCCAGATCCAGGTCATCGTACCGATCCTGTCGAACCGCAACAGACGTGTGACTCGCGGATATTTAAAAACAGAAATGAACTCATTGTGAATCGACGTGTTCAAAAAAAAATCTCACTGCAGTTTGTGTCGAGGACAAACTGCAGTGAGATTTTTCTTCTTTTTTTTTTACAGTGTAAGTTCCGTTCACTGACCATCGGCGTCTCTTCGTCCTTCTCGTCGGTGTTCGCGTGCAACTCAGGGTTGAACCGACGTCAGAGGAAACGTTTCGGTCCTCAGAGTCGGAGAGTCGTCGACATCGACCCCGCGTCGATCGATACCGTCGGTGGTTTTCCAGTCGCGCCGATGTGAAGTTTAAGATCCTCCTCCTCCTCCTCCTCGGTGGAAAAAAATAAAAAAAAATGTCTGGAGACCAAGAGACTTCCCTCTGATCCCTCACGCTCCGGATGAACCGGGGCAGACTCTTGTAGTCACCTGGGCGTGTCCTGGGCGTGTCCTGGGCGTGTCCGTCTCACCTGTGGGGACTGGAGGACACAGGTAACAGCCCTGGTGCTGCGTTCAAGTGCAGGTGAGGAATTCTCGCTTGCTGGCGCGATGCAATGGGTAAAAGACGCTTTGGGCCAGCGGCGAAGGAAATACTGACAGGATTTAAATGACCTTTTCTCAAAATACAAACCATGCAAAGAAGACCGAGTAATTAATGAAAGATATTTAATTTTGTTTAATTTAAACGTTTGCAACGTTCATCCAAAATGAAGCAGCTTGTTGGGTATTAATAGCGGAGCTTGGAAGTCAACAATCACTTTCCAAATAATAAACCCGTCCCATGTCTGCGTGGGCAAACAGCCAAACTCTATTATTAATATTCCATTTTTATCACACCCACATCAGTTGCACAATTTCATACTGCTTCATGTTGATGAGAAAGCCCGTGCAAAATAAAAGCAGTTCCAAGTGCATTTAATAAAGTTGGCTGCCAACCCATAATATAATATGGATTTATTCAATAACCGACCGATTATGGAATGAATGAATGAATGAATCCAGTCATGAGTTAAACTGGGGTTGTCTAGCGTAGCCTATGGCCAATAATGTCAGCTATTTATGGGATAGTTGTAGCAGGAATGTGACAAACTGATTTTTGGCATCATCGCCACATATCAAAGCATAACATATGCACATAATTTTGACCTTCATGGCAACATATTTTTAACATGATTAAAAGTTAACATTTGTAGCATAAAGAGATGATTGTATCTGTCTGACCAAACAAATACACATGGACTAAATCCAAAACTTTAGCTTGGAAGCAATATTTAAAAAATTGATTTTTAGAACTCAGTTTTGTTTACATAACGTTTTACGATGGCTCATTGTCTCACAGATAAGGGAGTTGTAAAATCATTAGCTGATAAGCTATGTATACACGTCTGCCACTCAACTCTCATCGTTTATCTTATGCAGTTTCCATAAAACGTGTAAAATATAAAATGATCGTGAATCTGAGCTATTAGTTTAATTTACAAAATCTGACGATCACAAGATGGTCACCACTTCATTGTTGAAACCCGAAAAGTAAAAGAAATGTTACCAATCAAATGCAAATCCTGACAAACTCATCACTGACAGATTTGTTAAACAAAAAAAGAAGTATTTAATACAATATTTTTAGGGTAAAGCCAGGTTTTCTTATTTAATCATTTAAAAAAATATATTAAATCAAACAACAAATTGTCAAGTGCAAATTGTTTATTGTCAAAGAAAATTAGAATAACTTGATTGGTATACCCATTCCACGTCAGAAGTTTTAATATTACACATTCCCATTTTCCTTCAATTATATTTCCATAATAACTCCATAATAAATTCAGTTCACAAAAAACTATATCATAATTTTTTTTAAAGCTTGTCATTCTTTTTATACTTGCTTGTTATATTTGCAAGTTCTTTTAGTCTAAATTAAAGGCACCTGTAAACAAGACATAATTAGACCATTACAGCTTTTACACTTCATTTTACATTTTCCATCATTGAAGAACAAACAAAAAAAAGCTAAATATTCCCTTAATCTTTGGTTAGTGTAGTGAGCAAAGTGTATTTCTGAATTATTCCTTCCAGGAGAGAAAGTAGAGCTTCCCCTGTCGGTCAGCACAAACCAGTTCAGTGGGTTTTTCAGGATTCACCTCCAAAAGCTGGACAGGACCTCCGCACACGAACATGCCAACCTGGAGGAGGAGAGAAAAGAGACGGAGAGGAGCACAAAGAGCAGAACATGACTTATTGAAAGATGAAATATAATATATTAAAAACCTCAGTTCAGGGGAATTAATCGATTTGTGAAAATGCTGCATAGGCAGGGAGCGCGGCCTCTTGACTGGATTAACACACATTTGTTAGTTTGAACTTATAATGAAAATAAATTAAACATCTAATTAAATATTGAATTATTATAATTATTATATTATAATTTCACTGTGTTTAATAAAGGGATCTTAATCAAACCGAATCAAAAGAATTACCAGTGGAGCCAGAGGAAATTAATGCTACTCCGCTAGTTAGCATTCAGTGCTAATTTAGCTTGCATTCCTTTGTCTCTCCATTTTGATGTACGATTTAGATATTATATAATTTTCACGGCATAAAAAATACTAAAGTTTTGAGCATCAAAATATATATTTTTAGTGAAAACAAAGAGGGAAAGTCGATCAAAACTACAGCACATCGCCAGACTTTTCCATTACATACTGTACCTGTTTCTTGGTGATTCTGTCCCACAGCTTCACCGTCCGGTCGTAGGAAGCTGAGACAATGGTGCTGTTGGTGAGTCTCAGCACACTGATCCTGTCACTGTGAGCCTGAAAATAAAACATAACCAAAATCAGCACACAAAAAACATCTTAAAGCGATGCACAATAATTTCAGATTTTGCCTTTATTTCCTTGCAGGACCTAAATAAAATTGCTTAACCTCAAAATAGTATTCAAGTTGAGTTCATTGAGTCATTTGCCACCACTGCAATATGAAAATATGCAGTTATCCTTATGTTCTCTGTCAAGAGTCTCTTACAGGTTTCCTGCTGCTCCATGGCGTCACCTCTGACGGCTGGTTAAACCACATGTTTCCCTTCATATCTCCACACACCACAAACTCTGGAAAAACATTCATCAAATTAGGGTTATCACATAACACAAAATAAATTATTGATAAAGCTGGCAGGTACAGAGGCAGAAGTTCTAGTAAATATGTGTTGAAATAAGAGCAGTGACTATAATTTCAAAGTGGGAAAGGTGCTTTTCTGAATAGACAGAATAGCTCATCACCCCTCGATTAGAACACATGCAGTAATAAAAAAAAAGTAAATAAAAAATACATGCTAAACATATTCTATTCCATGAATGATAATATATCATAGATCGTGTGATACCAAAAGATTAATCTGGAAAATACAGGAAAAGATCGATTGATTCCATAAAAACAGTTGTGAGCTGCAGCCCTAGTTTTGTACCTCTGTCCACAGTTGCTGCTGTTATCGGGGTTCTCTTCTTCTTCTCCTCCTCCTCTTCCTCCTCGCACTCCTGGAAAGCTGGACTGAGACTGTTTTTGGGTGTCATGGTAAACTGGGGAAGGAGAGGACAATGTCACTGTGGAGTCCGACAATTATGTTTGGACTTCATTTGGTATAATGATAATGTGCCTCCTACGACGGACAGAAGGAAAACAAGTACACTGGTACGTTTGTTTTTACGAAAGAAGGTTTCACTATAAAATATACTCAAATATACAATATTTGTTTTTGAGCATGATCCCGAGAGGAAGAGCAAACGTCTTCTAATATTTTCTTTGCCCTTTTCGCCACCAGAATGGAGACGGCAGTGTAATATTAGTCTGCTTACTGTACAACAAGGACATTGAGAATATGAGCTGCAGCAGGCTCGGCAAAACTCACAACGAAGCCGATGTTTACGTGTCCGTCTTCTTCGCCCACCAGCCACATGCTTTTCTCGTCGTTAGGGATCGAACCCAACAAGCGGACTCGCCGGTGCCAGCTGCAAACGGACAAAACGCAAAAAGGAGCTTTTGAGGTCGAGTCAACATTTCAAAAACCTTGAGTCTTAAAAAGTAAATCCACGCAGTGTATTAGAAAAATTTCTAAAATTGAAGCTGTGTATTAAATAAACAATATTTGTCAGGTTCAGCTAACTAGCCATGTTTGATTTAGAATACTTTGGCTGACAAAAACATCATCATTAACATTCTAGACAGTTTCCAAAACTGTGCGATCACCTCCTCCAGAGGTGGGTTCAATGAGGGAAAGTTAAAACTTACATGATGATGAAAACTTGCAGGAGGAAGTGTGTTTTCTCAAACAATATGTATAAACCTAATCATCAGCCTTGGACAAAGATCCGGATGAAGATTCTTACTTGTATATTTGATTGTCTTTGTTTGCGACGTCAAACAGTGTTCCGTTGTCGGACACTCCGGTCAGGGCAGCGCAGAAGAAGAGGTGGACCACTGGATCTTTCACCGCGTACGATGTTACCTTCACCAGGCTGGTGGCAACAGAAACACGGAACAAAGCGAATCAAACTTATTTAACCTAATCACAAGAAATCCCAACTGTCTTGTCTTTGACTTGGAGGCGTCTCCCCTAACAAAACCAGGGAGTGTTGGCTTTCAGTTTGAATGTATGTTTGTATGGAAGCTTGTAGTGTCACTGTTTTGTCGTCATCTACCTTCCGACGCTGTGCTCTTGATTCCACACCAGCTTCCACACATCCACACAACCGTTCGACTGGGCGACAGCAAACTGTCTGCGAGGCATGGAGCAGATCGCCGTGACGCAGCTGTCTGAAGCCTGACACAAACGGACTAACTGCGTCATTACACGCGCACAAAAAAAACCAAACACATACAAGTTCTGTATAATTCCCCTTTCTGGAGCGTTTTTTTTCCCTCACCTGCTTGAGACAAACCACGGTGTTGCGCTGCCACAACTCCAGCAAACCGGACGCATAACCAGCGAGACACAGATCCTCTTTCTGGGAGAAGCACAGCGCTGTGACAGGTTCTGAGCGGCTGAGAAGACGCTCTGAGCAGACAACACACAGAACAGAGGTGACGTTTCAAAAAAATAAAACAGCTGCAAAATAATTTGTATTGTAACCATTTTTTTTTTTTCTCGTATCAAAGGAACCGCTTCACCGACAGCCGCAGGAGTCTCAGGTCACAATCTGCATATCTACATAGTCACAAAATATACAATATTACTTGTTGTCCATGTCCAGGAACGCAGTGAGAAGTCTTCAGACACGGTGAGGAACTCCGGGACGCCTTGCTTGCGAACAACTCCGTGAATCGCACCGCTGTGACCCTGGAAGGTGTTGAAGTGCTGCATCTGTACGTAAACGGACAGAATAAATAAAATAATAGTGAATAAAAATGATGACTACAGACTAGAACTAAAGATGAGCATAAATCAGAGAAGATGTGCAGAAAGAACATTGATCGTGAAACTAATTTCGCATGAAGATTAATGGTCGCTTACAAAAAGAGGAAGAGCATAAATGAGGAGGAAGAACATGAACATGAGGACAAAACTGATATATAGTAAAATGACAGAAATATTTTGAGTATTTCACTTTGACCGTCAGACCTGTAGTGGTTTCCAGAGCTGCACTGTTCCGTCACCAGACGCAGTGAAAACAGTCATTTCTTCGGAGTTGACGTCTTTGTTCATGTCTTAAAACCAAGGCAAGATTTAATGTAAAAATCGGGCTTGTAGGTCTCATTACATTGTACAATGTGAAAGGAGAGACAAAATAGAAAGCGCGCACAGAGCAGTTTACCTGTATTCGCGAGGAGAGAGCAGTGGTGTATGCGCTGTTTGTGGGCAGCGATGTGGCAGATTTCTATGTTGGTTTCCCATTCCCACACGTGCAGCGCTCCCTCGGCACCGCCGGCGATCACATACTGTCCCTGCAGACAAATGACAAACACAAAGTCAACACAGACGTTCCTTTATGAAGCCGAAAAAGAAAAAAGGAAGATGTTTTTAATTTCTCTGGTTGACTAATTGTCTCACCAGACAGCACACAGAGGTGAGAGGACCACTCCAGGAGATTTCTCCCAGCTGCTTGCCGGCCTGCAGATCCCACAGACAAAGCCTGCCGTCGTTGGAGGAGCTAATCTGGAAGAGACAGACGAAGACAAAGTTTCTGGGGTCACGATAGTAAACAGGGGGAAGACGTCGAACACAAGTTAGTTACAGATCTTCATAAGAAAAAAATATGATGACGACTCACCGCACAGCCTGGAGTCCAGACGCAGCCGGTGATCCAGTCTCTGTGAGCGTGAGGGAGAGACTTGGAAAGAACAGGAGGAGACGAGCTCGTATCCCACAGCATCAGGGCCTGAGACCAGGACACAACGCAGCCAGGCGGAAACAACGGTTGGATTAAGACATACATCCAACGGGGTTACAGCTTGTGTCCCCCTTTCAAATTTATAATGTAAAGAAAAGAAAATTACTATAAATAGTCAATTAAGGCTTTTAAAAAATATTTATTTCGTTCAATTTGGATAATGTGTTTCTAAGACTGCAGAATAGAGGTTTGGAATTAAATACCTTTTATAGAAAGAAAGAAAAAAATCTAAACTCAAGATTCACTTCCTTTCCTTCTCCGGTAACTTTCAACTGTATCTCACAGATCATATGAAACTTTACTCGCAAGACTTACAGAACTTTAGCCAAGTGATAAACAAGTGATTGTACACAAGAAAGGTTAATTCGCTGAAGAAGGCCATGGGATGCAATCTACAGCTCTGGAAAAAGCTATAAAGTGGGGTGTGAGTTTTTTAAACCACAAAGGAAATAGTCTGCAAATAGTGTCAAACTCTGCACAAACATGATTCTGCACAGTGAAGATAAAACACATTTTTGAGCTTTTGGGATTTTTGGGATTCAAATATTACAAAAGTAATAATGCAAAAAAAGGAGTACTAACCCTAAATGATCTTTCATCATAAACAGATGAATAAACAGACATAATTCTACCTTATCCTTTCCACCGGAGAGAAGCCGTCCACCATCGGGGCTGAAGGCCAGAGAGGTGACTCCCCCACTGTGGCCCCTCAGCAACGCATGAGCCTCGTCATAGTGGTCGACCACCAACTCGCTCAACAACCACAGAGCGATGCTGCAGTTATCTGATTCAAAGGGAAACACAGACGGGCAAATAATAAGACATTTATTGGCAGAAAGAAAAGCACAAATATTCTACGGTGTCGCCTGGAAACCATGAGGAAAACACCTGTGACCTTTACCTGAAGCTGTAGCCAGGTAGGTGGAGTTTTGAGCCAGGGCCAGGACGACGCCCGGTTGCCCACCGAACATTCCCGACATTTTCAGGCCCTCCATCGTTCCGTCCTCTCCCTTTTCTCTCTTCCAGATTCTCAGACGTTTGTCGCTTCCTCCGGACACCAGCAGCTCGGGTTCAGTGTGATCCGCGTCCGGAGCGACCCACAGCAGGCAGAGTATGGACTCATCGAGGTCCTTGGTTGACCAAATCATTTTACCTGGGATGAAAATAAAATCATATTTGGTTTGTTTGTGTACAAAGTACATTATGTTCTTTTTGTGCAATGTATTAATGGAGGGTGGAGGAAGATGAGAAGAAGACAGGAGAGAAATAGAGGTTACTGAAGTGAGTCAGGTTTAAGATCAAGTACTGTTCATACTGCATGTACCAGTCACTGCAACATACACACTGATATACAGTATATCCACGTTTGATACCCTTTCACAACATTTCTCAGAAAGTGAGGCAGGAAATACAGACAGAAGAGTGAGAAAAATAAAAAAAGGAGGAAAATTACAAATACTCGCAGTCGTATATGTGCAGTAAATGTGGCAGTAGCTTGAATCGAGACTGATCATTTCAGTCTGTATAGTACGGTTTTCATGTTGCATAAATAATAATGTACCTGCAGCTCTATGGATAAAAACTCAAGTAAACTGTTTGCTGCGAGTAAATAATTTAAAATCATTCCTTCTCATTCTCCTTCAAGCCATCCTCCTCCTACCTGTACTCGTTCTGGCTGCTTAGCGTCTTCCAAGGATTAAATCTTACAAATGAGATATTTCCTGGCTCGTGTGCAGTACACACCTGAGTCGAGACTGAAGAGTTTGATGCCTTCACCGTGATATCCCACAGCAGCACAGTCTCCACTGACAGCCACACACAGTGCAGCAGAGTTTGCAGTCTTGAGTTTCTTCTGTGGTGGCTCCTGGTCACACTGAAAAACACAAACGGATATGAGGAGAAATGTTTTATTTTTGGAAGAAATAGCTGAAGTTAATTTTTTCAGTATCGTAATAAACTAATACGTCTCATCAGCTGCTCACAAAAGTTTTGCTTTCAATCTTAACACCTCTTGTTAGATGGTAACAAAACACACACACACACACACACACACACACACACACACACACACAGAAATGAGAGCTTACTTTATCACTTTTCAATTCAGTGATGGAACGTCCCAGTCCTCCTGACCAGAGCTGGAGCTGTTTCACAGGAAAACAAGAGTATAAGAGTCTTTAGGAACTAACACAGACACAAAAAATTCATAATCATTTACCTGAAGTCATAATATATCCTTCATGAAACCCAAAATTTCAAAAGGTACCACTTAACTACCCGATAAAGATCATTTTGAAGTTTTTGATTAAAAAATAATTCCAAATGTTTTTCAAGATCTCTACTCCTGAACCTATATGATTACAGACAGATGGACATATTGATCACTGTGTCCCCAAGTGTATGAAAATAAAGACACTGTTCAATGTAAAATAAGTGAGAATATTAGAATAACTGCACATTCAGAAAAAAAGGCTTAATACATTTTTATGAATGCAACTAATGCGCTGACAAAACAGCTGATTTGTTTTGATCTGAGCCTTCATCAGAGCATCAGTCAATTTCTTCATCATGTTCTTCTTAATATGGTTTCGCAATTGTGTACCTGTATGAACATATACTCTTTATAAATTAGCTTACAAATGTGTAAAATGTTTATTGTTTCACGGTACTGTAGCCATTTGTTTGAAAAAAACAAAAATACCCTTTTTCTGAGTTTCTGGTTCAAGGGTAAAGGAGTAAAATCATAATATCATTACGATGCCGGTTCAGTATGTACACTCGGCGACGTCTCACCACGTGATCCGAGCCGGCGCTGAGCATCATGGCTCCTTCATCCAGGAAGGTGAGGACCTCTGTGGCCCCGTGGTGAGCCTGGAAACAGCCCACACAGGTGGAGGAGGGCAGCGACCACACCCTCACCTCTCCGGATATCGAGCCTGAGCAGAGCATGGAGGAGGAGGAGGAGGAGAAGGAGAGACTACGCACTGAGCGCTGGTGACCACACAGGGACTGGGAGGGAAAGACAGTAGAGAAATCTCTTAATCTTTAAAAACTGTTTGCAAATGAACGTTTTTTTTTTATTTGAAAGAGCGAACGTCACGCTGACTCCGGCAACGAGCAACATGCAGCATTCCTCTGGTTTCTCTCCGCTGCTGTGGACTCACAGTTTCAGTTTTATCCTGGAGCCAGTTCCACACGATCACTTTCCCATTCCAGCAGCCGGCCGCCAGCAGGTGACCCTCGGGGTCAAAGGTCACACAGTTCATCGGGCTAGGGCTGGTCAGGGCGGCGACCTCGTGGCACTTAGCAGAGGACCACACCTGATGGGCGGAAAAACGTTTAGGTACACAAACAATAAACGAATCCAAAAAATCTATCAAACGCCAGAAAACCAGTAACAGATTTTGCGAATTGAAGAACAAATAAAAAACAAACAAACAAAAAGTTTGGGACCAACTTTGAGCGTGAAGTCCAGAGACACGGTTGCGAGGTGCCGATGGTCTGCGGTGATGTCACTGGCCGTTATCGTATTCGTGTGGCCGTTGATAAAAGCCGTTCTGCCAGAAGAGGAAACAAAACACAAGTCATGTATATTCGAGCATCGTAAACCTGATTGTGTCTGAAGAAATATTCAGAATGTGGGATTTGTAGAGTCTGACGAACATTCCCAATTCCTCAGGACTCTCACCTGCAGCCGTTCCCGATGTCCCAGATCTCTATCCGTCCGTCGAAGGAGGTGGTGGCGAGATGTCCGTCCCGCAGAAAGACGCAGCTCGAGATGCCGTCACAGCTGCTCACCAGTGACTTCACTTTCTGCTCACAGAGCGGAGAGACAGTCCACTTCAGACAGTTTTTGCAGCTTGTTTTCCTCGGCGTGACAGGTTAACAGTAGTTTAGCTCAAACACAGAACATGACATACTGATATTTAACGTGTTTACGTGCTACAACATTAATTTCTTTTGGGGAATCAGATTTTGGGCGGTTGGTTTCAGGATTTTTGAATTTAGGGTAAAAAAAAGGCTCTAGTCAGGTTTTTACATGTGTTCAGAGTTCAGAAGTGTGGCAGGTTAAAGGGAAAGGAGAAAAAAACGAAGAATGGGAGAAATAATTACCTGCTGCATTTGCGCATGGATTTTAAGTGTAAGTATGTATTTTTCTGTGCAAGCTGGTTTTCTTTTGTGTAACAGTAAATGCGCAAACATGTGAACCGCTGGTCTGGACTAGAGCCACGAATACCAACCAGTGAATCTACGAGGCCATTAAATGTGACATGATGAAAAAGTGAAACGATGAGGAGCGCACAGGAGGGAGGTAAATTATTACCCATAAAACCCCAAATCCTGGAGTTAGATTGAGTTCATACCTGTCGCGTCTGCACGTTGATTAAATGCAGCATTCCCTTTCCAGTACCGACCACCATCAGCTCTCCGTCCGAGCTCGCAACCAAACAAGTCGGTTCGGAGGAGAAGGTCGAAACCAGCTCACTGCCGTGAAACATGACAAGACCACCGACACATTTCTACATCAATATATAATCAAACAGCGACAAAAATATGATGCCTTCAAGGGATAAAGTTTAGAAATAAACTCCTTGCACACCACGTTCCTGACGACCTGCTTACCTGGTCTCTTGACCAGTCTGATCTTTGTTGTTCAGCCACTCAACTACCCGGACCCCCCCCGTGCCCACCAGGCCTCGTGCCCAGCGGTGAGCGGAGGTCTCTGGAGGCTCGTTGAAGGCCTGCTGGATGAAGAGCGGCGGGTAGGACGAGAGCAGCGAGGCGTGACGACGCAGAAAACTCCAGCAGTCCTGTAAATGCTCCAAGAAGCCAACTGGGAGGAAAAAGAGACCCTTAATATACGGACTACTTTTGGGGGGGAGGGATAAAATATATATTCAAGCACTTACAGGAGAGCGCTGACTTGTTAACTGCAAGAAAAGGAAAATTTCACAGGACACAATCATTAGGTTTTAGGTCACTTTGATTTTTTTTTCTCATTAAACGATCTTTCATCAAGGAGAGGTTTTGCTGAGTCAGTAGTTGCACCATTGATCCATAAGCGAAGAATTCAAAGGGAAAAGCATCCCCAAAAAAAATCATCCAAACTACCAAAGGGAAATACAACACTCATCAGCACGTATCATCATCATGATGCATATACTCACTGTACGAGCTGTAGGTTTCCAGCAGGTGGTGCAGGAGGCCGTGGCGCACAAAAGCGTAGAGGAAATAGAAGCTTGAGAGCAAAGGACGGAGCGCCTCCAGGTGGCCACTTTGAATCTGACCATAGCCAAATAGAAAAAAAAACAAGGAGTTATGAAGTTATGGATCTCTAACAACGTTACCATAAGATGCTCGACATTAAAGATATTTGAAACAAAAAATCTGAAGTAAATATTATCAGCAACTGCACTTCTTTCTTTCTTTTTTTTACAACAGTGTATAAAGTTTCTCTGTATAAATTTCCTAGATTTGCACTGAGCACTCTTCAAAACACATTTTGAGTCTGACTTCACAGCAAGCTTTTACAAAACATTTTTTTAAACTGTAACGGTGTAAGGAAAAATATATAGTACCAAAAAACTATTTAAAAAAAAAAAACTAACCAAAGAGTAAAAAGGGGTAAATACGAATCAACTGAATCTTAAATTGACACTTATGTGAGTAAAAATTGACGAGCAGCATTCTGGATTTTGACTTCCTTCAAGTAACCATCAATGAGAATACGTATAAATGATGGCGTGTATTCATACTTTGGCTCAAATATTTAAGCTGTGCGGTATCTACATAACGACTGGTGGAAGAAGGTGACTGACCAGGTCGGAAGGCAGGTGCATAACGGAGTCGGCCTCACAATGGAGGAAGGTGTTTGTTCCCTGAGGGTCAGCAAGAGCCAAACGGTGACCTGTGAGAAGAGACAGAATACAGAACGAGTGGCAGTGACATGACACTTTTATGCATTGAGAGACAAAACTGGGGAAATAATCACCTGCAAGTACGAGATGAGCTCTGGTCCGGTCACCTTCCGCCGGGAGGAGGAAGTCCTCAAAGGCCCGCCTCACCTCCGGGTTCGTTAGAGTCAGCAAGTCGTCAGTGTCGTGGCAGTGAGACGGACCAATCAGACTGCAGGAGGCAAATCAAATAGGTTCTGAAATTTGACTGAGACGTCAGTTCACTGTTG
The DNA here is from genome assembly GCF_022379125.1 of Scophthalmus maximus. Lineage (NCBI taxonomy): Eukaryota > Metazoa > Chordata > Actinopteri > Pleuronectiformes > Scophthalmidae > Scophthalmus > Scophthalmus maximus. Next base: position 24,013,475 of record NC_061519.1, read on the forward strand.
ATAAACAGACCTGAAAACTACCTGCAACATGCGTCTATAAACACGTAACTATCAAACCTTGTGTTTTGTGTTATGTACATAAAAGAAGAAATAAGAAAATATAAAATATAAAGTATTTAAAAGTGACCCTTGACATCATAAAAAAAAGGAAGCCCATATTACAGCATATTACACGAGAGTAAAGATAAAAAAAATATCTTTCTGTCAAAGTTTAACAAGAAAAAAAAAATCCCATTAATTTTAAAATGCAACCAATGTCAAATTCCAACACTGGGATTCCTCACTCTCGGATCTAACGCCTCTTTCAACTCATACTGGATCCACACCTTTGTAAACTCTGCACTAAACGGGTGAACGTTGCCATGGGAACGCGTCCTTTGGGCTTCCTGGACAGTTGAAGCACTTCCTCCCACGACACGTGCTCGTCCCGCGGGGACAGGTCATTGCATGTGTTCAGCACCGAGTAAAAGTCTCTCTCCCTCAGGCCTGGGGATCGAGAGGGGGAAATTATCGAGGAGACAGTAGACGAGTAGGAGAGGTTTGATACTTAAGGAAAACCATAAGGTACAGACAACAGATTTTCACACGTATTTTCTTGATTGGGATGTAGAGTTTGCTGCAGTGTACCAAGATACTTGCAAAGCCAGTGATTAATAATGTGATATAAATGAATATCATTTTATTTATTCTTTATCCTTTCATTCTGTTACTCCCCCATATTGCACTATTTACAACACAACATGCTGCGATTGCAAAATAAACCTCGTCTCCTCGCCTCATCTTACCGGCCGGGCTGACGGTGAGTGCGGCCAGGGTCCAGCGGAGTCCCGGCATGCCCCTGTGCTGCGAGCAGAGTCTGTCCAGACTGTGCTGCACCAACTGGCTCAGAGACTGAGGCAAGTCCTGCAGGCTCTCCTTCAACTGAGAACACAAAGACAAGAGGACACGATTGACGCGGCCGTTTATTATGATCCACACCACAGGCCCGAGCTGTGTCGTGTGCAGGAAGCTGAAGGATCAGATGCTGGATGTGCATGTATGTATGTAGAGTAGACACAAACATGATATATGCATGTATATATCAAATATCAGACGTGCACTGAAGTCCAGACATTTTCCTGAATTTTGTGGGAACGCAAATGTCTGCACGTGTTGCTCTGGACATTTTTACGGATGTTTTTTCAAGCAGCCACCGGTAAAATTTTTCGGAAAAAAGAGCATGTGACAATGCAGCAGGAACATCTCAGGAAAATTCACAACGAGTGAGCGGGCGTGTTGACGACTGTAAACAAAGACTGTGCTTTCCGCTGCGAAATTATCGTCACGTCCTGCCTCCTGCATGCTCTACCCAGACGCCTTGAATGTTCTGGAAATGTTTCTGTTGGTGTGCAGCTCGTCTGACTCCGACAATCTCCTGCTGCGTTCGTCATACGCAAGTGGCAAACTCCGGAAAATGTCCAGACGCAATTTTCCGTATATTTTTTGGAGTTCCTGTCTGAAAACATCTTCAGTTTACCATCATCAGATCTTAACAACTGTGAGGGTGAAAACAACATTTGAATTGGAGAGATGACTACGGTCAAAATACATTTTCAAAATGACTGCATATAACATTTTCAGGATAGACTAATTGATTAATCTTAAACCAATCGTTTCACATATACTTGTTGTTATTTTTGCAATGGCGTAATTCTACTAGCTCATGAATAAAATGGCCATAAACATTCTGTAATGACTTCCGGACACAACAACATGATTCTGTTTTAGTGTCGAGACAAAGTGAAGTCAGACCTTATCAAAGGAGGCAAAGTTCCTCAGGTCTTCACAGGCCAGATGCAGGTAGAGAGGACTCGCCGCTCCTTTCTTCGTTATCAGGGTCTGGAGCTGGACAAACAGAGCATAGTTTTTAGGGGACAAATTGATAAACTACCTGTAGTGTAGGGAAAAAACGAAATTACACATAAGCAGGAGAACCTGGTTGTTGAAAGCAGCATCGCTGAGCTTCTTGCCGAAGGAGTCGAGTCCCTTCTGAACGATCTCCTTCCGGTCCGGCGTGGTGAGCTGTCCCAGGGTGAACAGGACCGCGCTTCTCTTCTTGGCCAGGGTTTGTAACAGAGCTGCTTTAGACGTGATGCTTACAACCAAACACACACGCTGACAAGAGAGAGAGGCACAGATAAATCAAGCAGTGTGAATAAATATAGGCTAGCGGATATGAAGGAATGTGACAGAGAAACCCCATCTCCCTTCTTTTCTTGAATATTTGAACACTTGTGTTACACGTTGGTCGTCTCTCTACCTGTGGAAGCTGCTGTGGTATCCAGTCAGAGTTGAGTTGACCTCCGCCGTCTTCGACGACCTCCACCCCATCAACTATCAGCACCAGAGGTTTCTTCTGCTTCACCTCACTCAGCATGGAGTGGAATTCCGACAACAAATCTCTGGGATAAGAAAAAAAAAAAAATAATCAAACAAAAACATGATTAATGCAAATGCGACATGATGTACCAGTACATCTTAACCAACTGGAAGACAATTCAAAATCTCATCACTTGTAAGAGTGGGGAAGAGGTGATTTCTCCTCGGTGGCTTTGATTTTACAAAGCCGCTGAACGAGGCAGCGGAGAAGGTTCTCAACGGAGCGTGCCGATTGGCTGGCAGCTGTGGAGTAGGAGATGACGTCATACACCAGGTTTCTCCTTGACTTGGTTCCAGTCCTGAGGGCGTCTGCGAGAGCAGCCTGTGTGGAGACGGACATAAATGTGGGAAATAACGTTTTGATCATTTATTATTTCATTATATAATTGTTTTTTCTTGTCTGTATGGATTCTGTACAGGCCAATGTCTTTGAGAAATTTACCATAAAGACAGTTTTGCCTTCTCCAGCTCCCCCCTCCACCACCATCATCCCTCCTCTGGTCTGGACCTGCTCCACCATCTCCACAGCTCCGGACAGCAGCTTCCCTCTGCCGAAGAACTGCCTCTGCAGCGCCCCCTGGTGCACCTCCTGCTCAGTCGCATCCGACGTGGCCTTGGCCTCATCGTCCTCCTGCCAAAACAGAGAGTAGATAATGAGCTGATCGTAATCTCCTTTCGTTTGAAATGATTAGATATGTTTGGTTGAGGATCATTTTTTCAGAGTTACTAACTTCCAAAAACTGCTTCACAACTGCCACCCACAGGTCTTCCAGCACAGCTTTGCCAAAGTCCTCCAGGTCCTTCAGATACGGTTTCCCCTCCACAACACCTCCCCACTCACAAGTGTAACTACGACAGAGAGACGGAAACGCAGAGTCAGCCATGTTGCCCTTTGTGTCAGATCTTCACATGCACATACTGAAAATAATACAGCAAAAATTAAAGTAGTAAAATGATTAACTTTGATTCGCTCTGATTAGCTGTAATCCAATAAACACTGAGTGACTGTTTTACAGCCTCAAATGGTAAATGTTAGATTTTAAAATGCAGCTCAACATCATTACACATTTTCCAGTCATATACTGCCATGACACAACTCACTTTTCAGTGACCTTGACGTCACTGGCTCGGATCCCACTTTTCAAAGAGGCCATTTTAGACTCAGCCTCCTTTGATTCAGGAACAAAGTCTGATCTCCAGGCCACTGGAACTGATCTGAGACACCACAACAAGAAAAATTGAATCATTAAATGGATTTCAAGCACAATGTTTGAATTAAAGACGCCACAAAAAGTAGTTAGTTCACAGTAAAAAGTCTTAATAGAAATTGTGATGCGTGAATTATATTGATTGATTGATTGGCAGCATACTTGGTGATAATTGGATCCCTGAAGTAGCAGAACATTCGCTGGTGCACTGTATCAGGGAAAAGAGCCTGAAACTGACGGATCTCCATCTCTGTGATGGACAGACCCACCGGGGCCGACGCCAGCTGCACACAGACAAAAAAAAAAAAATGATATAAAATATATATATATTTCCAATTAATTGAATCATTATTTCTATCACTTTAAAATAATAAAGGTAGCTAAAATAATTATCCCCTATAGCACACAATCATGTAGAAAAATGTTCCATTTCCTGAATGGCCTGTTGATCAGTTAGAGTAACTAATAGTGGAAGGTCCAGTCACTGATGTTGCTACCTTTAAATATTATTTTTCAGATTCTGAATGAAACATATCTTCCCACTTGTATCTCAGGATAAACATTGTACAATTTTGTTCAAATGGCACAAACGCAAAATATTCTTGTTTGAATTCATTTCGCCATGTCAAGTCTTACCCAGCTGTACTGCGGCAGGTCAGGGAGGACCGGTATGGGGGGCACCAGGCCGTAACGCTCCCCCAGGATTCCCACCATCATCTGGCTGCGACACACCTCCGACAGGCAGAGCTCGGTGGCCCGACCCGACTCCTCCTCTGTCACGCCCCAGCGCAGCTCCACCTCCTGCAGGTAGAGGCAGTGAGCGGCGGCACGACGCCGCAGCTCCGGGAAGACGCTCCGCACCAGGATGTCGCGCTCGGCGTGCATGTCTCGGAAGGTGGAGGAGACGAACACGCGCACACCTCGCCACCTGGAGCCAGAGGAAGGGAGTTGATGTTGAAGTAGTGAGGGAAACTTTTTAGGCAGTGGGCCTTTAACTGAGGAATTACCTCAACTTGGGGCAGGCTGGAATCGGGACGACACTGTCTGTGGTCTGAGGCTCTTTTGCTCCCTGTGGTGGTGGGACGTTGTACAGTTTGTCCAAGTGCTCCACATGGTCCATCAGCCTTGAGGATCCTCGTTCTGCCACAAACCTGATCACAAAGTTTACAGAAAGGGTTAATGACGTTCTTATTCGCTTTCTATGCACGAGTGAGATGAGAAGATCGATAACAGTTTAATGCCTCCGTGGTAAGTTGCAGGTAAATATGGTCACAATCCCCCCTGTCTGTTCCTGAGTTTCATCCTTGAGTCCAAGAGGACGTTTCTGCCAAATTTGAAAAATTCCCTCAAGGCTTTTTCCTAAGATATTATGTTTTGTGCAGTCACAGGGATCTTGACCTTTGACCACTAAAATGTAATTTAATATAATCTAAGCTTCTAATCTATTTTAGCTTAGCATAAAGACTGGAAACAGGAAGAAACTGGCGAGTTAACAACATCCACCTCTCAGTACCCCTAAAGCTTGCTCATATTGACAGAGCTGTCGACCAATTGGTATCGATCTTCCCATCTAACTTTCAGAAAGAAATAATAAATAAATTGGATTTTGCATTAAATGTTCTATTTTTACCTGAGCATTTGCTCACTGAAGCCCGTCAGCGTCACATTGTTTCTGTCCGGGGTGTATTCTGATGAGTCTCTGTGACGAGTCAACACAACAGCAGATACATTAGAAACAAGGGAAAGGAAACAGAAACCTGCCAAAAGCTAAATGTTAGTAAATGTTGTGTGGCTGTAAATACTGTATTTGAATGTACATTGGTGCATTAAATAAGCAACAGTCAAGTCTCGCGCCCCTATGGGTTTCCGGGTGGTATAATTGTTTGGTCACTGTCGTAAATACTGGGAGAATGCTATCCTCTTCCTTGTTTTGGTTACACAATGGGTGACACAAATGATCAATTTGTAATATTTCCGGTGGCCAAGAATACAACATGGTGAAAGCAAGACTTATAGGACAGCAATATATGCGCCGTGGTGTCTTTTGTTATCGCCATTACATTGTGCAATTATTTTTACCCTCATAAATGACATGTTTCAGCCAAAAAGTGGCTTTAAAAACGGAGAGCACCCCCACCCGCTGTTATCAATGTCAGCTTCCTATGATATGTAGGCAGATATACCAGAAAAAAATCATGCATTTACCCCTGTAATAAGATTTGCACCACAAGGGCTTTGTTGTTTACTTCCTTCCTGTAGTTGCTGATGGCGAAATCGTTGTTTGATCGACAGTAGTCAGACAGCACGATGATGTTGTCGATCTGAGACACAAGAGCACACGAGCACGACGATCACATGAGGCGACCTGCACCGTCGTCATCATCTGTCAGTGGCTCTCAAACATCTTACGGCATTGATGTGAAGCACAATGAATTTCAGGTCATTTCCTCAGCAAGCATCATTTAGCTACAGAGCTAAATGTACCTCTGGACTTGAATACAAAAATTAACCTACTAACCTTGATTCTTTGGGAAAATATTTTGGAGAGGAAATTCTCGTCCCTGGCATCGTAGTTCATCTGAGCACATGACTGTAAAAGATACGTATTAGTTAATAATATTAACCTTGAATGAACAGAAACTTCCTTCAATATATACATTTCACCCGTTGTTCAACCTATAAGCAGCAATATGATTCAGCTGTGTCCATCCTTATGACATTATCATTGCTTAGGTTATTTATTTGTGAAGGTAGAGACTTTTCTCAGTTCCTTTCTGAGGTGCTAACGCAGTAAACTTCAGCTTAATATTGATTTTTGGGGGGCCGATACCGATGTTAGGGACTACTACTCTTATGTCAAAGAAATGTAATTGATTAAATTAAATTACTTAAATTTATATAACTATGGATAAAAAGAAAACTTGAATTAAGAAAAAAATATATTTAGGTAAAATGCACATCTTTTCTGCATTGATTATTCTGTAACATAAACTTCTTCATATCGGCATATAAACATCTGTGTCTGTGCAAAGGCTCATATCAGCTGATTACATCAGCCAACTGATATATCGGCCTGGCTCTGATGAATACTGCAGAAAAATAAATAAAACTCCTGACCTCTACTTGCTTCATGACACCTCTGACATTTTCCAAAAGCACATCCGACTTCAGCTTGACCTCTTCACCGTGACTCCAGTTAAATAGGAGGAGCTGGCTGTCCTCGGCACTGCTGCAGATCATCACAGAGAGCAAAGCCGCCACTTCCATCATCTGCAAAAAACAGGCAGAGAGAGGTATAACTTATTAGTTTATTTTTGGAACCTGAGAGAAACTTTTCATCCAGCCTTCCCTTTGCGTTATTGCTGATCTGAAATAAAAACAGGCACCTACAGAGGGAGCGAGCTTGTCATCATCATCATTCTTTTTCTTTCTCCTTCTGCTTCTTCTTGGGGCTTCTTCCTCCTCCTCCTCCTCCTCCTCGTCTTTTTTATCGGGGTCTGGTGGGAGGCAGAAGTCCCGTTTCTGGTCCCAGGTGCGATTGTCATGCATGTCAGTGAAGAGGAGCACAGCGGTCCGCCCGGGGAGCGGGGGCACATTGTAACGGCAGGAGATCTGAACCGCCGTCTCCAGAGCTTTGCGGTAACGGAGCAGCAGAGCTTCAGTGTAATGCCTCTGACTGGATGGACAGACACAAAAAGAAGGTGTGTTACATGACTGAGTATACGCTGTAATGATTCATGGAGTTGTCAATGTGTGTGTGTGTGTGTGTGTGTGTGTGTGCACCCGGAGATACAATCTCTTAAACATCCTGTAGGGGCATGACTGAAGGTTTTTACGCCAAATAAAGTTGTTGTTAATCAAAAGTCTGCTCTTTTGTATTTTCTTAATATGCAGAAAGTGGTCGAACAGTTTTTGGTGGTATTATTATGGGCAAAAAGTTGATCAATAATTGCATACATGTATGAGTTCATGTATAGTATATAACACTATGTTACTTTTTATGTGGTTCATTTAAAATCAAACGTTTTGATTTCCACCTTAAAAGGGCAGCGAGTACTGGGAGATTCAACTCTAAAATCCAAAATATAATCAATATCACACTGATAAGTTTACTATAAGGAGTCCAGGTCGTGATAATTGAGGAAATGATACTAGTAAAGGTGATATAATGTCAATAATTTCATGTACATAATAACTGTAGGCCTTATTTTTCTTTTACGACTGTGACACGGGTATAAAAAAATTATAAATAAAGGTCGTGAAAAGTCCTAAGTGTGGTTCACAGTGAAGAAATCCAAAATTATGAAGACATAAGAGAATTAAAAATCAGCTAAATTATAAAACAAACACTGTCATACTTGGCCCTGAGGAGCTGGGCTCTCTTCGTTCGGTACTTTCGATAGACAAATGGCACTTTGAGCGTCATCTTGACCCGGTTCTTTGGGGTCGTCTCCCATTCGAAGGACTTGGTGCGCTTGCACTTGGGAATCCCCTTCAGGACTCCCTGCAGGGTTTCTTTTGTAGTGGGAAGTGCCTGGCACGATGTGGACGCTGAAGGAGGAAGAGGCAAAGAAGAGGTCAATCTATATACGTGAGCTCGCTGACATTAAACCAGCAACTGGTTTGATATTTTAGAATTACAGTCACAGTGGACATCTTTCTGCGTCGAGTGCTTTCACTTTTGCTACTTAAAAAACATTGTCCTGATTATACTCACACAATATACATATATATACATATATACATATACATATATACATATATATACACACACACATACACACACACACACACATATATATATATATATATATACACACACACACACATATATATATACATACACACATATATATATATACATACATACTTTTACATAAATAAGACTTTTACTGGAGTGTGGAATATGTTGACGTGTCTCACCCAAAGTTTGAAGCTCCATGATGACTTTGTAGGCAGCGAGGAATCTGAAGGGAAACTGTCGGCTCTGAATAACTGCGTTCTGTGAGCACATCACGGAAAAAACACAGTTACAGGGAACGTTACAACAGAGATAAGAACCACATAATCAACGCGGACGACGCATTATCGCTCTTTTCCCTCTGACTGTTTGTCCTATAATCTTTAACGGAGGGTCTGAGTGAGTGCTTCGCGACAGAGAGTCTCACCTTGTTGGTCAGCCTGCCGAGGATCTTCTTGTGATGAGCTTCACTGATACCCTGAGTGATCATGTTCCTCAGGTTCCTCAGCGTGGCCATGAACGGAAGAGACTTGTTGTCTGCAAGGCAGAGACGTCATTCATCAATACGTGTGATCACTTGACAGTTTGAATATTTGTCGGGGGGTGTGTTATGCGCATGCTTGGAAGGATTAAAGTCAACGTTCATCTATGTATTGGAAAATACGTTTTTTTGGCGAGGACAGACAGTCATTTGTTTCCCATCATCATGCACTTTGAGCTTGTGTATGTCTGTGTAGCTTTTTCCCTCTTCAGACCTATGAGTTTCTCCCAGGTGGCGGCCTTGTTGCCCTCCCGACTGAGCAGGCGCTCCCACGTCTCTGGCTCTTTGAGCTTCATCCTCTGCCCGAATCGCTCCCTGTCCCACGTGCCCTTGATTCCACTGTGGGTGAACGCTTTCAGGTCAGCGGGATACCTGGGACGAACACAGGCACGGCACATTTTCAAACGGACGCAGGACAAACTCGGTGAACATAGCTACTGCGCTGAGACCAGACACTTTTCTCCTGCATTGAAATGTTCTTCAACTTGTGTGTCTTACTTTTTTCCCAGAATGGCCATGACGTGTTCTGCCGGTTCTTTGATGTGAAGCCTCTTGATCATCTTCTTCATGCTGAATTCATTCTGCTTTTTATCCACCACCACTTTGCTGCCCTCCACCTGCAGCTGCAAACACACACAAACCAGTTCAAAGTCATCCCCACCTCTGCAACTATAAACTGGAGTAAAAAAATGTAATGTTGATCTAGAACCAATAATTCACTTTAAATCCAAAAGAAGTGTTTAGAAGTCATATTTTCTTTAACAAATACAGTTAAATCTAATATCTACACTAGACCCACGATCGCAAACACAGCAGGGAAAGATGTGGAATAAAATCAGGTAAGAAAAAAATCAGCTCATTCAAAAATATCTTATGATTAAAAAAAAAATTCTAAACGTATAAAAGTATATTGACTTACAAATTTCTTCAGAATAGATGCCTCCGACCGGAGCATGGTCGCCCACTGTCTCAGCTGCTCGTTGGTTGGTTTCTGGAAACCAACAGAACAAACCGTGAAGTGATGGAGAGGAAACATTCACTGGATGTTAGAGAAATGACTCGGTTTCACTGAAATACAAACCACACAAAGTTTTTCTCCGTTTTCCGTATGGTTGGTTAACAGCACCAACAGGTCAGAGTTTTTCGATTGTGTTTTAATCACAGTGAAAACAAGAAATACAAGAAATCTCTAAAAATGACCAGCTTCTGTACCTTGCTCTTGAGACCTTTGCGGCTGTGTTTACAGCGATGTTTTCGCGTGTTGTATTTGGCCAGTTGATACTCGGTGAACTGCTTGAACTTGTCGGCCATGGCTTTCTTCAGGCACATCGGCAGCGAGTGGCTGAAGCACTGGACCACACACAGTCATAGTGGTGAGACAAAAACCCGTCGCAATCGTGATTCTACCACACAGCGGACGCTCACTGAGACTTACTGCACTATAGATTCTGACGACTTCCAGCCAGTCGGACGGAAGCTGCACGGCGGCACAGAAGTATCTGCGGACATGAGGCTTGGTGGACGGCTGGTTGGCAGCCAGAGCCAATAAGAAGTTTGATGTGATGCGGATGTTCAGCTCCTGTCGAGCATAAACCGCCACCTGGATGGGAGAGAAATATCAAACACACTGTACATGAATAGTGGAAATGATTATAACCCTTTAAATGTTGCACTGTGTTGGCTTCTTTGTTTATTTTCACAACAGCACCAACTTAACTTGTTCATGTCAGAATATCTGATCCAAAAGTTCAATCCACTGACAGACACGCATCAAAACTGTGCTCACCTTGAGAAGAAACTCTGGGTCATGGACAGAAATGTCCTTAGCCAGGTTTATGATCCTGGTCCAAACACCGTCCTCTGAGTCCCACTCCTTCTGTCCTGGAGCCGTGCTCTTACTGACCAGGGAGCAACACACTTCGTTCAGCAGGAGATACTGAGGCAGAAAGACAAAGAAGTGTGTGTTTTCAATACACATAAAATAAACAGAAAAATGCTGCAAAGAAAAGGGAGAATATTTCTCTGACATGTTCTACATAAAGCAATGGTAAAATAGTTTCTTCTACCTTTTTGTCCGTCAGCTCCTCCTCAATATTGCCTTTTCCTCCATCGACCTCAGCGAATTCCTCCTGTCTGATGGCCGCACTGTCTTCCACTTCCTGGTCGACCAGATCGGTTTCCAGGAAAGGTGATTCCATGTAGGAGCTATCATAAACATCCTCCATCTCCTCTATCTCCTCCTCATCCTCCTCTTCAGAAAAATCATCATCGTCCTCAGATTGCTGCAGAAGAATAAGACGGGATTTCAAAACAGCAAAACCACCACGTGGTGTTTGTCGAATATTCTAAAGACGATTGTATTAGCAGCCAGGGGAGGCCAGGCAAAAGAAGAATAGTTCATGTACCACACTTGTCCCTTCAAAACTGGACTGCATCTCTTCAGATATTTCCTCCCTGCCTTCGTCTCCTCCGGCATCCCCCTTCTGTTCTCCAGCCAGACCACGAGGCAGGAATGAAGGAGGATGAGCAAAGCGATTGAGCAGAGGACCGCCGGCCAGGGACGTGGAGAGCAGAGAGTCATTAGGGACAGAGGAGGTCAGAGAAAAGGAGAGACGGGGTGAATCACTAGCGAGGAGCCTGTTCTGGGTGCTGACGAGGGGAGAGGCGAGGGAAGGTAAGAGGGAAGAGGTGGAGAGAAGGGAGGATGATGTGGAAGAGAGAATGGACGGCTGGAGAGAGGAGCAGGAGGAGGGTTGGGCTGCAAAGAGAGAAGAGGGCTGGGGCATCGCCATGGAGGTCTGAGCCAAGAACTTGTTCTCCAGACTCAGAGGAGCAAAGTTAGAGGACAAACTTCTCCCAATAGTGGCCTCCTGCTGCCGCTGCCGCTCTCCTTGGGCCAATGGGTCTACCGGCTGCAAAGTCAGGGCCCTCATCTCTGTGGAGAAAACACATCGATCAGAAGGAAAAAGGCCGCAACGAGTTTGAGCCTCTCCTCTGGGTCGCAATCCCTCATAATCCCAGTCTGCATTGAGTATTGAGATAAGCAGTACAGCAGCATTCCTTCAACTGTTTGACCAAGCATTGTGCCACTGTCATCGAGGGAGTGCTACTCAGCAGGAAGACTCCATAAAAAGAGACCAAAGTCTGGAAAACAGCCAGCGCACACGGCCCCGACTGACGTTTCAGTTTCACTGGACACCGGGAGAACCACAATGCATGAGGAATACGCCCAAAAATTGTAGAATACTATGAAAATCTGAAATTCCCCAAACAGAAGGAAAAAAAATCAGTCATGTACCGATCAAATGGAGAATCAACAAGACCAGATGGTTTTTTTGGGGGTTTTTTTTTACTTCACACCATGAACTTGTCTCTCACTGACAGAAAATGTTGGAATAAACGCAGTAGCTGCAACAATTAAGTGGATTAAATGATTAATCACCAGCTATTTTGACAACCAATTAGTTCTTTTAGTAATGTTTCAAGCAAAAAGGCCAAAAGTTCAGCTTCACAAATATTGTGGTATTCTGCTTGTTTTGAAGAAAAAAAATATTTCCGGAGCAGTGGGAAATTATAATGAGCATTTTATTTACTTACTATTTAGTGACATTTTGCAGACAAACAATCGAGTAACTGCTCAAATAACTGGAAGATGATTATAATTGTTATTTGCAGCCTTGTCGAATAACTATATATGTATTTGTGTGTGTATGACATGACAATATAGTGAATAAAGTTTAAAGTTGGTCCAGATGTGACTTTTCTTCCCTTTGAGAGGAAGTCTTGTTTTTATTTTTTTTTGTCCCAACAAAGTGAGCAATTTACCACAAAACACCAACATAAAAACACACAATATACAACATAGAAAAACATGTCCTATGTATATGTAGGATGTCAAAACATACAATAAACCGCAGATACACACCAGAGAATTATGATTTCACATCTATTCCTGTAAAAATGTAAACTACTTAGACTGTTTGCAGTCAAGACAAAGACAAGTCGAGACAATCGTGAACACTCAACATTACTCATGTTTCCAAGCAGCCTGCTGCGAGTTCATGACTCAGGAGTTTGGAAGGTGTGGTTCTCCTGCTGCTGCTGCTGCTGTGCGTTAAGCTTTGCGCCACCACATTACGCGCAGAACAAACTCACCGCAGACCAAAGTAAAGTCCTCCGGCCGAACGCTGTCTCCGAGCAGAAGTCTGTGTCATGTATAGAATCAATGTTTATTAAACTGCAGCGTTATGAGAATCTGCGTGTGGTGACGCCGAGTGCGGCTCCGCCTCCTCCGCACTGTACTTCCTCGTTCAGCAGCTGCTCGGGCGGGTCTCTGCGGAGCGGAGAGCGCTGATTGGTCAGGATGTTGTGTACTTTTTTACCGTAATGGCACGAATACAGGCGCTGACGTTGGTCTTTATTCTTTCTTTTTCTTCTTTTATTAAATTGTTTTACTTATTGACTATAGATCCATCACTGGTTCAAATTTGATAACTTGTTTCTCTTTAAAAGGGTCACAACTATATAGTTTGGTTTTTTGAAAATAATTTTCCTGAAATAGTTCTCAGTAATGAGGTAAATCAGTCAAGAGTAAATTGAGTAATTCTTGGGTATTATATTGTCTGTCGTGCGCTTTATTAGGAACACCTGCTAATTCATGCAGTCTCATCTAATCGTGTGGCAGCAATGCAACATATACAATTATGTAAATAACAGGTGAGGAGTTTTAGTTTATGTTCACATCGAACATCCCAGTGGAGAAAATGTGAGCTCAGAGACTTTGACAGGTTCAGATGTGAGAATGTCTGAAACTGCTGCTGTTCACATGCAAAAAAAAAGAGAGTCTCTGATAAAAACAGACAGCGAGCGAGAGGTGATGAGAGAGAGGTCAGAGGTGATCGAGGGCAAGGCTGGTCAACAGAAGCATCTCAGAATGGACAAGTCAACAATGTCAGCCAAGAACAGAAATCTGAGGCTGCAGTGGACACAGGCTGCTCCAAAACTGGACAGCTGAAGACGCAGTCTGTTGTGATGAATCTAGATTTCGCAGATGGTGGGGTCAGAATCTGGTAATCTGACAGAATGAATAACCGGTGATGATTTAAATTTTTTTTTCATGTATGTTTGGATTTAGTATTTTTTTTACTGTATAATTAGATTTTAATTTTTTATTGTATTTTTATATATTTTTATTTTACTGTATGTTTAGATTTTTTTTCACCGTATGTTTATATACTTTATTTTTACTGTATGTTCATATATTTTTTACTGTATATCTATAATATATATATTTTTCCTGTATGTTCAGATTTTGTATTTTTCTACTGTATGTTTATATATTTTTTTCATCTGTATGTTTATATATTTTATTTCCACTGTATGTTCAGATTTTCTATTTTTCTACTCTGTTTATATATTTATTTCTACTGTTTGTTTATATATTTTATTTTTCTACTGTATGCTTATATATTTTATTTCCACTGTATGTTTATATATTTTATTTTTCTACTGTATGCTTATATATTTTTATTTCTAATGTATGTTTATGTATTTTATTTTTCTACCGTATGTTTATATATATTATTTCCACATGATATTTTTCTCCTGTATGTTCAGCTCCGCTGCGACACGGTGACGTTACCGTAACTGTCCGTGTAAGAATCAAAGGAGGAAACGAAACCGCGGTGTTTCCGCTGCAGCAGCAGCGTCAGAAAAAGAAAAAAAGAAAAAAAAAAAGAAGAAAAAAAAAAAAAAAGGAAAAAGAAAATGTGGCCAGTGAGGACGAACTGAATTTTTTATTGTATTTTTATATATTTTTATTTTACTGTATGTTTAGATTTTTTTTCACCGTATGTTTATATACTTTATTTTTACTGTATGTTCATATATTTTTTACTGTATATCTATAATATATATATTTTTCCTGTATGTTCAGATTTTGTATTTTTCTACTGTATGTTTATATATTTTTTTCATCTGTATGTTTATATATTTTATTTCCACTGTATGTTCAGATTTTCTATTTTTCTACTCTGTTTATATATTTATTTCTACTGTTTGTTTATATATTTTATTTTTCTACTGTATGCTTATATATTTTATTTCCACTGTATGTTTATATATTTTATTTTTCTACTGTATGCTTATATATTTTTATTTCTAATGTATGTTTATGTATTTTATTTTTCTACCGTATGTTTATATATATTATTTCCACATGATATTTTTCTCCTGTATGTTCAGCTCCGCTGCGACACGGTGACGTTACCGTAACTGTCCGTGTAAGAATCAAAGGAGGAAACGAAACCGCGGTGTTTCCGCTGCAGCAGCAGCGTCAGAAAAAGAAAAAAAGAAAAAAAAAAGAAGAAAAAAAAAAAAAGGAAAAAGAAAATGTGGCCAGTGAGGACGAACTGAGGCCGGACGAAGCACCGCCGAGCCGCACACGACTCCTCCGCAGAGATCGACTGCTGCCATCGACGCTCCCCGCCGACTCGGTCGTCCAGTGCGAGGGACGTTTCGAGGTGAACTCGTTGTGTCGGTTCGCCCGGAGGAGGAAGCAGCTCGGCCCCCGAAGTAGCTCCCCCCGCTCGAGATGGGGACGAGAGCCAGTCGCCTCCAGGAGGACCCGGCTCCCTCTGCGTTCGGGAAGGACGGCACAAAGCGGGACTCGTACCGGCGACCCCGCCTCGCCAGGCCCACCAGCCTCATGGTCGACTTCTCCGGAAGCTTCGAGGACACGGAGGCCAACCGCAGCCGCTCGGAGGAGGGCAGCGACTCGGACCTGGGGCTGCACGGGGCGAGCGCCGACGGCAGCCCCGCGGACCACCACCACCACGGCGGCGGCGGCGGCGGCATCATCCCCTCCGGCGGGAGCCAGGCGTCACCGGCGGACCACGACGACGGCAGCAGCGAGGGGAAACCCGAGGGGGACGGCGGCACCAGCCCGGAGGCTCCCGTCGACGCGGAGCACCGGCCCGCGGAGGAGACAGGCCGCGCGCCCCACCGCACCTTTTCCGAGCGGCTGCCCGGGAATCGGCACTCTTCCGCCCGCAGCGTCGGCGCAAGATCCGCCCGGGTCCGGGGCACGCACCAGCGGCCGATGTCAGAGGCATGGATCGGCCTGTACCGTGTGAACAACCGCCATGGCAGTAAGTCATATTAACAATAATAATAATGATCATAATAATAATGATAACTAGCTGGTGTCCATGTGTGAGTTGCCGGGGGTTAGACATGAAAACAGCTCATTTCCAGGAACAGGACGAGTTCAGCTCAAGTGACAGGGGAATTCGTGGATGTGTCACATCTTGGCACCAGGATGAGCCACATTAAAATGACACAATGCACCAGCAGCATCCCAATGTGAGACACCCGGGGTATGATGACGGATGACCCTCATCACCACACCGCGGACCTTCGACTGAGAGAAGGCGTGATGCAGAGAAATAATAATAATAATACAGACATGATGTCCCGGATGAAGGTGCTCGTGTTCATAGTTTGACAATTTGCAGAGGCCTGAGTTGACGGTTATCACGCTAATGTCAGGTTTTTAACTCTGGGGGTGTGAATCACCATGGTAACATTACAGGTGAAGTCCGAGACGAGAGATCAGAGCCAGTCGCCAGTCCCCAACTACTGGCCAATCAGATCACTGGAAAAACCCACGCGTCATCGTTCTACAGGACCCCGACTGGGACAAAAGAGGTTGTTTTTTTTAGTGACATATAATGAAGCGCAGCAGAAATATTTATAGATGAGTGGAACCATGTTGCTTCTTCCAGACTTTTCACGTGTCCACACAAACGGTTTCTGATAAACGGAGGGAGAGTTTACGACACTACCTATGAATACATGGGCTCCTTAATATTAGAGCTTCATTTGAATTTGATGAAGATTATTTGATTGCCGACGGAATCGCCCACAATGTTTGACTTTCTTTTTCTATCACTGCAGCTCGGGAACAACACGAGGAGACTGTGACGATAGATAGTAATAAAAACGTAATACTATCTCTTTTATCAGTTAAATGATCCACACACTGATCAATATTTCTAATGAGCACGAATGAATAGCTCAGTGTGATTGATGACATCACACATGGACGTCTTCTGTGACATTGCTTCAGCGCCTCGTCATCACAGTTTGATCATCGCCAGACATCAGGGCAAAAGATATTCACTCGCTAAATTCCTGTGCTTGTTAACATTATATTTCGGGGCTGACTTTGAATTGAAGTTCTTTTCTATTTGAGTTCTTTGATCATAATATTTTTCATTTCACTTTGTAGAACGCTGAAACCACATCGACCTGCACGTATCAGCTTTCTTTTCGTATCATATTAGAAAACTTTATTGTACGCTTCTGACGATGTCGCTTATTATTATAGCGACTCCGTCTCTTCCACATGAACGCGCTGGTACGGACAGAGAAATGGAGCGTTCACTGAGACAGTTGATGTCCATCTTCGTGGTACAGGTTATCCAGGATGGTCAGTGTTAGGTTAAGTCAAACCAAATAAGGAAAACTTAATCCTGGGTATGTTGAACTCGCTTCGTAGGACAGGACCCAGAACAACTCTTAAGGTCAAGTAAAGGTTTCTAAACTGACACTATGAATTCTTCATCAAAACATCCCCCCAGCTCAACCCTCAATCTAGCCCTTCTGAAATTAAAATGGATTATGTGAGGAATTTACATTCCTGAGCAGATTATCCTCTTTTACCCGTGCGTACATGCTAACTGAAATCATCAGAGACCCTATTGTGTGAAGCGGAGCTGTGGCGTAAAAAAAACAACTGTTAAGAAGCGACGACACACGAGCCCTTTCATGTCCCAACTGTGGTTGTGCACGGGGCCGTGCAAGTGGAAACAAAAACACAAAGCTATCGACCGCATTTTCGTTGAAGTGCATTAAAATGGGAACAAGAGTTTTGCAGAGGAAGTGTGAGTTCTCACTTGGTTTGGACCTGACAAATGTTTTTTTTTTAAAGCCGAAACGCAGAAGTTGCAGTGGGCTTCCCGGGGCCAGCCCCCTCGAGCAAGTGTCGGGAAATGGGTCACAACTTCACATGCGCGCTCTCACTTTGCTGGCAGCAGCTCACAGATGGGAGGAGAATGTAGGGCAGCGAGGCAACGCTTTTCTGCCTGTCCCGTCCCGTCCCATCCCCGCATTGAAATGAAATGAAGCCTTCAAACTTTTCTCAAAATAACATCAATCACATCGTGTCTGTGACGAGAGTGCATCCATTACTCTGGGCTGCCGAATCTAGATGTCCAAAACACGGCACTTGTTGTTAAATGTGATGTGCGCTTCATCCATCATTCATACCTCGCCATACTCACAGCTCTCTCGTGTCTCTGCTTTGTTGCAGATATCCGCTGTCCTTTCTGCTCGAAGCCTTTCCCGGGGGGTCGGATTGAGGATCACCTGTTGAGCTGCCTCACGTCTCCTCCCCTACCGTACAATAGTAAGTATCATCATCACCGTCCTTATCACAGAATTGCACGTATTGGCGTTGTGATTTAAAAGGCCGGAAAACACTCTTTAAGGTCGCTTTGTGTGTTTTGTGTGTTCACAGCGGATGTGCTTAGTAAAGACAGCGGAGAGTGCTCCATCTGTTTGGAGGATCTGGTTCAGGGGGAGACCATCGCCAGGCTGGCTTGCCTCTGCGTCTACCATAAGAGGTAACTGAGTTCACTTGATGTGTTTGTGCATGACCAATAAACCAGACAGACAAAACAAGTAGGACGATAAGAAAAGGCGTACAGTGCATACGGTGGGAAAAATGTTTTTCAGGTCAGACGTGATTTCCAGATCTGAAAAAAGTGTGGCAACTGGGCTGAGGTAGAAAAATAAGGAAGCAAAAGTTGTTCTGTGCTATTGCACATTATCAGAAAAAGAGACCCGTGTTCCTTCTCTGTGATATGATGTCCTCAAAAGTTATCTTGACAAACCCTGAAGTGAGTCGCCTCATCAAGAGTGGTTATGTTGGCCACAAGATAAAAACGGATGATTGTGGTAAAACTCCAGAGAAAAGACAGTTTGCCTTTTGTTTCTGTCTTTGTTACAGTTGGTGAATATTTGCAAAAAGAGATTTCACATCTACGGAAATATGAATACAGACGCATCACTGTTAAATTTGAATTAAGTGTAGTCACAAAGACTTTCTTATAACTTAAGAAATTACTATGTAAATGTTTACTATAAATCACGTGTGAAGTCATTTCCATCTTAGAATCATGCTGCAGTGTTCCCCCAACTTGGACTTCCCCAATTTTCAAGTAGCCATATTCACCCACCCCCCCCCCCCCAGTAATTTTGAGCCTGATGAGGTCAGACATTTACCAGGATTATGTAATCGATCATAATGAACATCCTGCCTGCTACATGATGCCACACGTCAGGTTAAACCGTGACGTATAAAACCAGCAGAGAGAGAAGTGTCGAAACAGAGGGTTACAAATTAAATTGCTGCAAAAGTTCATCTTGCATAAAGCAGCCACACGTCACAACGTCTTTTTAGATATTTGTGTTCACAGTGGTACATGCCGTCAGTTTTGTACCGCGGTTTGTAGGCGTGTCCGTTTGACTGATCCATCCGGTAGATCGACATAGATTTGGAAACAATGACAGTTGTAAATAATTACACAAACTTGACACAAACTGTCTGAAGAGAGAGAGAACTGCAAATCATTGCAATTTAAAAGCGGCGCAGCTTGTTAATGTATTTGCTTGTTATTTGTTAATTGACCAGACGTATAATTTCTATATTAGTAATTAAGGCCAATGAAAATAAATACAAGCCCATCACACCTCTCGTGTTCCTAGTCAGTGTCAGTGTCGTTTCACATGCCCTCGGGGGAAATTCCACAATCTGACAGCGACTGCACCGCAGAGGCTTTGGCATATGAACACGACTTCATCAAAAATGTCGTGTCCTCACCCCTTTTTCTCTGCCACTTTTCTCCCTGGTAGCTGCATCGACTCCTGGTCCAAGGTGAAGCCCTGCTGCCCCGAACATCCCTTCGATTGACTCACGGGTCACGTGTTTTCTGCCCAGTGACCAACCCGACTCAGGTGTGTAGTAAGCACGTGTTAGACCTGCTGAAGGTCCAGGACCTGTCAGCCAAGCTTCTTAGTTAGTTGTGATCCATTTGATCAGTGTGGAATCTGCAAGATAGAAAAAGAAAGTTATTTTAACTTTGACCATATATTTCAGTCCAGTTTCCAATATTTCAGTCGGTAATATATCAAGTGTTGAGGCTCAAAAGCCGGCAACATTTTTTGTACATCCACAAAGTTGTAGCATCAGTATGTGAACTAGTGGTATGGTACTGTATCCATAGCAACGGGTATTGTATATTCCAGCATGGAAAGTTTACAGAGAACAGAAAAGTTGGGTGCGTAAAACCTGTCTAAATTATTTCACGTTCAAACAAAATATGTGAGTTATTCCGATCAGGAGCAGTCCCAGGTTCTGACAAAAGAGCGATAACCACGACCAGTCCAGAAGAAAAATGAGAATCGATTAACGTGAGCAATAATCCCTACTCAAGTCCGAGATCATTAACATGAGCCAGGTGTGTTTATCAAACAGAAATCAAATGGGCATTATTAATGGCGCAGAGAAAATCATACAAATGATCCATGTCTGTGTTGTTTTTGCAGGTAATCAGGCCCTTAACTGTGATCTCACAAATCTAGATACAGTGGAACAGACATGTCTCTGAACCTTTGCATTTTTTTTTGCAGACTTCAGCCCTCTGTCTAATGGTCACTCTTGTCCTTTTCCCCCCACCTTTACAGGAGACTACACTGAATCCTAATAAAATCCCAATAAAGATGTGTTAATGAATAAATAAAAAATCCCCCCTGTCCCCCTTCGGACGCATACTAATATTTCCGTGGAAAACAGAAGATCCCAACAGGAAGCTACAGTTAGCCACACCCCTGCGTTTTCCATTTGGATCGGCCCATTTGAACTTGGTCTCGACCATTTCAAGCCAAACTCCAAAACAACAAAACAAAAACAGCTGCTCCGGTCTAATCTGTGGTCCAGGCCCTTGTTGGAACAGAACAGAAGTGGAGGGGTCCCCCCCCCCTTTTTTTTATTTCACAGACTTGGCTTGTAAAATGCATTAACTAGATATTATCGTGCCAGAGCGATGGAACCCGCCTCAGAAAGATCTCGAACTTGGGAAAGAACACGGAGGGCGGAAAAGTTGTCTGGACTGTGACTCTGGATCCTCTTGTGTATTTCCCCCCTTCCCTTCTCTTGAATGGGATCGTTTATTTTGGTCATTTTTAATTTTTTTTTAAAGTATTTTAAGTGTTTTGCAACCAAAAAAAGAAAAGAAAAAAGAAAGAGTACTCATCCATGTCCATACATCGGGTGAATGTTTCCTTCCCTCGGCTCGGCACTGGGAGAGCGTGAACTGTTACCACATAAACGTTGGTGTGTTTTGAACGAGCCGGAGATTGAGGGATGGTCTTTTGGTGAACGGGTGGCCGTCGTTACACGGTGTTAATCTGTTTTTATATTACCTGTAAACATTTCAGGGGGATTTTGTGGGCTCCTTCCTTCCATTAGGAGGTCAGTTTCTTGTAGGTGGTTAGTAAAGCGCTGAGTTTTAATGTGCTGCTACACGCTGAGTGTTTCTGGAAGGTTGGTGGTATTTCATTGGGTCACGGCAGCGCTGGTGTTGGCACCAATTTGAGCACTTTTGTCCCTCAAGGCTTTTTTTTTTTTTTTGCCCCACATAAAGTCTGGGTTGTGTATGTGTGTGTGTATGTATGTTAAGATGATGACCAGGGACAGGAAATGTCCTGAGAATGCCTGTATATTCAAGAAAGTGCGTGCGCGTGCGTGTGTGTTTACTGTAAACTGCCAAGAAGTCTGCTTGGTGAGGCGGGTTAACCTTTCTTTAAATTTGAATGCTCTTCTTCCTTTTTTATTTTTTTGTAAACTCGAGTCACGCTGGCGAGCATCCTGTGACATGCGGCATTGGTACGAAACATTGGTGACTCGCGGGGGCCCACGTTCCACGTCTGAA
Source organism: Scophthalmus maximus (assembly GCF_022379125.1). Classification (NCBI taxonomy): domain Eukaryota; kingdom Metazoa; phylum Chordata; class Actinopteri; order Pleuronectiformes; family Scophthalmidae; genus Scophthalmus; species Scophthalmus maximus. Next base: position 24,035,438 of record NC_061519.1, read on the forward strand.
AGCGGTTTTGAGTTATTTGTTTCCCTCCTCGAAATACTCTCTCGGGTGCAGTCCGGATCTGGGTTTTTTTTTCCTCTCTCTCTCCCCCTTTTTTCTTTTGGACCAGACCCCACGCGACAGTTTCGCCATCTGGGGACATCAATGCCAGATCGGGGCGGGATAACGGGGACGGACGGACCGAGGGATGTATTTTTTGGGGGCATGTTTACACCATGTGGCATCTGCCGCTCTCTCCCCGACACTGGAGGCAATGGACAGCTGCTTGTTAATAATTACACAACTACCCCGCCTTCTTTTTTTTCATCTTGTTTTTAAACAGGATTTTAGATATGACATCATTACATTATGATAATGATTATCTGCTAAATGTGTCAAATGGCTTTCCTTTGCCTTTGTTTTGTGTGTGCGTTGATTGCCTTTGCCTGGTGACGGGGTTCTTGTGCAAGCGGGTATTTGTCGAGTTTTTGTTTTTTTTTGAGGACTGATGCGGAGGCCCCCGACTGCGAAGCTGCTCGACAGATGCCGTCTGACAGGTTGTGCGCAGGCCAAGGCAAACTGGGAGAGGACAAAAAATCGTTCGCTGTCGGAGCCACGTGTCACGGTCTTTGCCACAGCGATATCGATCCGTTTGGAGGTCGGCCCGGTGCACAGGTTTCCCCACTGGCCAGTTTGTTCTCCAGAGCCTGATCTTCTTTTATTCCCCCTCCTTTTTCTGATCCCTGGTGTGTTCTGAGGTGCTATGACTTGTCCCACCACTCCAGGGCAGCCCTGCGCATGTTTCTCTCTCTCCTTTTTTCTTTTGTATTGGAGACTAGAAAAAATGATGCCAAAAGTCCGTCTGTGCATTGGGGGGGGGGGCATTGTGTGAGAGAGTGTGGAAGATGAGGTGCATTGATCATTAGATGTTACATTTGTTGTGGTGATGTTGTATAACTGGCTGGGAGGGGGAGGTAAAGGGAGGGGTGGGGGGTGTTTGTGTGTTTTTTCAGGGGGGAGGAGGGGTTGGTGGTGGTGGTGGTGGTGGTTGGGTTGTCGATATATAAAACAATAGACAATCTAAAAACCCCACACATTGCTCTCTTTGACTTTCCTACCCCCTCTAAGCTGTGTGGTGCAATACCTCGGTTTTTTACCAATACTAACTAAATGTGTGTGTGTGTGTGTGTGTGTGTGTGTGTGTGTGTGTGTGTGTGTGTGTGTGTGTGTGTGTGTGTGTGTGTGTGTGTGTGTGTGTGTGTGTGTGTGTGTGTGTGTGTGTGTGTGTGTGTGTGTGTGTGTGTGTGTGTGTGTGTGTGTGTGTTTTCGAACTAGCTCCTCTCCACTCGTTTTGTACAGATGTCTCTAAACTCCTTGGTCTTGAATCGCGGGGCACCGATGCCCCGTCTGCATTGAGACTGACGACGTCTTTAGATGAGAATGTTTTTTTTGTTGTTGTTTTTTTTTTTCAAAGAGCCACCACAGCAGCACCTGCATCCCCCCCGAGATATGGACAATCTTGCCTTCTACTCTGGTATAAGAGACAAATTGAATTTTTATTTATTAAAATTGTAAATATGTAATGCAATTCAAGAAAAATGGCTTTTGGTCTCTGTCTGTTCAATATACTGTTTCTAAGCTCCAATCTTTTGTATGTCTCAGAAATGGTTTTTTATATGTATTTTTTACAATAAATATGTGTGCGAGATGTTTTGTGAACGTCTTTGTTTTGTGTCTCTGATTGTCGGTGACGTGTTTGTGGTCGTTTGTGGAGCAGAAGTAATGGTGGAAATTCTCACTTTTCACTCAGCCCGTTTGCACAGGGAGGGACCTTTTTTCTTTCTTTCTTTCCTCATTTCAAACCATCAAAAAGTGAAAGCCGGCGTAACAAATGACACCCACATTTAAACACAAGGAGTTTTTATCGCAGAGCCTCCTCAAGCACAACACTGTCGTCGTTCTCTGACACGAGTGATCCAGCTGAACAAGGTAACAGGTATTCTACGATTTTAATTCATTGACAGCAAACATTTGAATAATCTTAATCCACTATTATCTCATCATGCAGTTGATGAAGTTTGGGGTTTTATTTGCTGTAAGTTTTGAGATCTCTGGTAGCAGATGTCTCAGGGATGGAAACATCAAAATTTGAAAAAAAGATTTGGGTGAACTGATTTTAAGTGTTCGGAGTCAGAGCAGCGAGTGTAACTGTAATAATTAATCTTTTGGACTTCATTTTTTTTTATAAATTTTTTCATTCTAATTCTACAGTAAATCAAAGGGAATACGACTCTGTGCCCTAAATAATAATCGACATGTCTCTGTTCACTGTGTGTCGCTTCCTCCAAGAACAGGAACTTAAACGTTAAGATAAAATGAACTAGATTTAAAATAACATCTCTGCAAAACAATGGGCTTAAAATATAAATAAAATGTACAAAATATACAAATCAAAACATCAGTGATGTTACGATTAAACTGAACACGTTTGCACGAACGGGTAAATTGCTCGTTTTAAGGGTTTAGTACAGTGAGCTATGGTGAATGTAAATCTACCAGATGTTAATATACAGTATAGTTTTATATTTCACTGCAGACACATGTCACAGGTGGAAATAATAAAATCCTGTTTCCAAAAATAAAAAATTCAACCTTTAATAAATGTGAATAGTTCAATACACAAATCCAAAGATGATAAAGTTTTTAAACTGAATGATATGACGCAAAAAGAGGTTCCCACAATGTTCGCTGCTCTCAAGAGAAGCTCGAGTTCCACTTCCTAATGTTTATTATGCTCTTGAGCAACGAGTATGCAGCAAGTCTGGTTGTGGTCAAACATTCAGAGCTGATGTAAGCCACCGGAATTATATTACAAAATATTATCATTATATAAACATGGAGCGTCCCCACTTCTGCTTCTTTGCAGATGTAGGGACAATTTCATATCTTTTTTTTTCCGAACTTTTTTTAAAAACATATAACAGAATATTCCCTGACATTGGACATAAGGGAAAAATATATAATAATACTAATACAAATAATAAATAATGATACAAATATTAAATAAATCTAAATAAAATACAATAAGAATTGTGAAATGTATGTACGTACATACTCAGTTATACACATGTACATACAATCAACACAAATTAATAAATAGCTGATAAATTAAATTAAGCAGAATAAGTGAGAATTCACCCAAATGTTGCAGTGGAGCAGGTTCATTTACATAGAAACCTATGACCTTTCCTGTGAATCTCATCCAATGTAATATGTTACATCAACACATTGCATCTTATTGGACACTCAGGTATTGTGTGACCATCTTTGAATGAAAGTATAAAAAATATCTTTCATTTTTTATTGTATAGTTTTCACTTCTGATTCTGCTCCCATTCTTAAAGAACTTGTTTTTTATTTATTTTTCTCCTTACTGGCTTTTTAATTTGCTCTGTCTTTCCCCTCATTTCTCTACTTTCTCTTTTTGCGAACTCCTTGGTTCTAAAAACACGATTGGGATGCTGAAATGACTGAACCTCGTCTTTGGCCCCCAGTTCCCTCCACAATGTCCGACATGGCCGTCACATCCAAGGAGACGCAGGACGCCCCTGGCTCCGACACGTCTGCCCCACCACCACCACCATACTCTTACCAAGGGCAGCAGCCTCCGCCCTACACCACAGACCCCGCGATGTACTTTCCACCCAAGACTGAGGCGACCTGCATCAACCAGCCAGGCGCTGGGTACATTTGCCCAGAAGCCCAGTGGGACGAGACTCCCATCCCAGCCTCTTCCTCATTCGACGACAAGACAGTGAGAAGAGCATTTGTTCGAAAGGTTTGTTTTCTGAGTTTGGTTTTGTTTTTGGCTACTAATCTCCAGAATATCTGCAGTTATTCAAAACAAAAAAAAATGATTTTACAGTATTTGGTGTTTCACGTCTTCTCACGGGAGCCCTCTTCTTAAAACAAACTTCCCAACCTGAAGACGGGGCCCAAATAACAGGGGGTTTGAGATGATTAACAGATGCTTTTGATGTTTATTGATGAATATAAACTAATATGACCTGTAGAAATTATTATTATTACTATTAAAATACACCAATCTGAGGAAGAACAAAATAAATCATAGATATATGCAGCCTGTTAAAAGAGGCCTGTAGTTTCAGGGGTCAGAGGGTCGAAAAGGTCAGGAACCATTGTCTCGCACAAATGAGCCAAAACTATGAATCATGACAAGAAAAAATCACGTTGATTCAAAAGCCATCTATTAAGTAAAGAAGGAGAAGGGATTCTAATTATTGCGTCAAGCAAAGTATCTGCCCTGAGGATTATTGAGCTGATCAAGGTGACGTGTCAGGATAATGGTAAAATGTCCCTGTTTCTATATCTAAGTTACATTTTTTTCAGGCACGAATGGAAACCATCTTAGTTTTTAAAGCCATAGTATTTTCCAGCTTAATGATAGTTAAATAAAAAAGAGAAATTACACAGATTTTCCTTTTTGGGTGACAAGAAAAAATCATGTCTTGATTTTGGAAGACGTACCGAGTTGAGTTTCTTAAAACGGCCCTGGGACTTGACACCTTTGTCAAGAAGGGTTTCTGGAGAGTGAACTCAAGTGTCATGCAGCCTAGAAAGCACACGAATAATCATACATTCTTATTTTTAATCAGTTAAGTGCTTCATTTTTCCGACATGAAAGTGCTTTCCTTCCCACGAAAGGTCACATATCATGTGTATCATTCTCAAATCAAAAAAACGTTTCCCTTTGTTCTTAAAATCCATGAAAATCTTAAGCGTTATGCATATTACTATTTTTAAAACACAAGGACCTTTCGCCGCAGCTCACTTATTAATGAAACTCTTCTCCCCCCGCCCCCCCCCCTCCGCCGTGCAGGTGTTCTGCATCCTGACGCTGCAGCTGCTGTTCACCTTCAGTGTGGTGTGTGTGTTCACCTTCTCCAGCGTGGTCAAGGAGGCGGTGCAGACCAACCTGTGGGCTTACCTCAGCTCCTTCATCGTCTTCGCTGTGGTCGCCATCACCCTGAGCTCCTGCAAGTCCGTCAGCCGCCGTCACCCCTGGAACATAGTGGGACTGGTGAGTAGAAGTGAAATGTGTTGGTCAAGTCCTTGTGCTGCTGCCACATCAGCTAAATGCTGCTCAGTAAAAAGCTCTTAACAGGAATACCACCCAAGTAGTAGTCAAAGTATTTAATTCAAAAAGATTTTTTCGTTAAGTGTACATGGAAAACATCTCAGTTTAGACCTCTCTTGGGATCTGAAGATGTATAAATAGATTTTGTTTGCCTCTGTAGGGAAATCGGTTTGCACTTAGAAACACTCACAAGGGCCGTTTTTCCACACACACACCAACAAAACAAAAACCAAAACAATCAACAGACCGAACCAATTGTTAAATCTTAAAACTTGGATTTTTTTTGTGATGAACAAAGTTCTATCTTCATCTAATATATCAGCGAGGGAGGGAAAATATATTTAAAATGCTCAAGTTTTTTTTATCCCGACAGGTCGTGGTCACCCTGAGCATGTCGTACATGGTGGGAACCATCGCCTCATTCCACGACACCACCGCTGTTGTCATCACTATAGGAGCGACGCTGGCGATCACTCTGGCAATCATTGCTTTCTCAGCACAGGTCAGTCGACCGGGCTCACATTCTTCTAAATGTCCCCGTCAAGTAATGTGCATGGTTTTCAGGATCCGTTTTTTGGCCTTCTATGGCACGCAACTCTAACATCACCAGGACAACCGCTCAAAAATTGTATCCAAGGAAGAAGAAGAAGAGGGAAGTGTAGCGCTGAAACGATTAGATGATTCCTGTACTAGTCGACGCAAACTGACAGACATTTTTAATTCAGTTCAGAGAGATTATTAAATGTATCTGTAGTTTCAGCTCTCGACTTAATTAATGTGTAACCTATTGAAATTGATCATAAATGTCTTTGTTCCATTTGCAGACCCGTTATGATTTCACTATATGTTACGGGGTTCTGCTGATTCTGGCCGTGGACCTGATCATGTTCTGCGTCTTCTGCACATTCTACTACTCCTACGTCGCAGACGTCGCCTACGGATGTCTGGGAGCTCTTCTGTTTTCACTGGTACACTATATACACCATGATCATTAATATATTGTCTACAGGAGCTCACACTTATTCTAAAAACTGAAGTTTTTTGTAAATGAGTACATTAAATGCAATTGTGCGTCTAAAAAACTAAGGCTGCAACTAACGATTATTTTCATAATCGATTAATCTGTCGGTTGTTTTCTCGATTTAACCGATTAGTTGCTTGGTTCAAAAGATGTCATAAAATGGTGAAAAATGACGATCGTGTTTCCCAAATCCTACCATGATGTTTTGTTCTGTCCACACACCAAAGATATTTAGTTTACTGTCATATAGGAGCAAAGAAACCAGAAAATATTCAGATTTAAGAAGATGAAATCAGAGAATTTACTTTTTTTTCATAAAAACTACTTGAACCAATTAATCGACTATCAAAATAGTTGGGGATTAATTTAGTAATCATTAACTAATCGATTAATTGATTAACTGTTGCAGCTCTACAAAAAACATTAATATTATTGGTAATAACAGCCCAGTGAAATATAATATGACAATATAACTCTTACAGGGGCCTCACCTTAACTATTGCTGTTACTACTTTTCTATTTTTACTTGGTACTTTTACTAAGTTTTGAAAGTATTTATGTACTATTCAACTGTGTATTGCTACTTACTTGGCTGAAGCCAAAACAGTTACATGAATTTCAGCCACTTTGAATTGTTTTCCTGCTGTGACGTGTGAAAGCGTCTTTCTTACCCTGTCTGTCCTGAATCCTTGTCTCCTCCTCTCCCTCCCTCCCAGTTCCTGTTGGTCGACTGTCAGCTCATGATGGGCGCCATGAGCTACCGCCTGGATCCCGAGGAATACGTCAATGCTGCTCTCATGCTCTACCTCGACGTAGTCCTCATCTTCCTCTACCTACTGGGGAGGAAGTAATCTGTACACACACACACACACACACACAAACAGACCAACACTCCAAACTGTAGCCATAGTGAAAAAATCTCCTTTATTATTACTGTAACGTATGTGATGTAACAGCTTCCTGTCTAAAGAGAAATTCAATCGATTTATGATTATCTGTTTTTACAGACTCTCGTCTCTGTCTCAGTTTTACATGAATAAAAAAATGATGTTGAAGACGTTGTACTGAATTAATTTGTTGTTTTGGGATTTCATGTTGACCCAGAGTTAATGAAACAAACAAAAATACATTCATAAGCACCAACCAAAATGTTTTTTTTCATGTGCAACATGCACTTTAATATATAATAACGACGACATTCACAATATAAAGCAACATAGAGAAATGTAGTCCTCAATGATCCATATGTTCTTCATATCATATCAATCCATCCTCACCTTTTAGAAAACAGTTTTTGTTTGTGTTCTTATTATTTATTTTATTTACGGTGATGTGTTGAAGTAGCTTGTTTTATGTGACAAGCAGTTCTAAACCCAAAAGATGTTCAGTTTGATATCAGATATGAAAAGGAAAACAGCTAAAGTCTCACATTTGAGAAGCTGCATCCAACTCATTTTTGCCATTTTTCTCTTGAGAAAATTATCGAAACAGTTGTCGTTTAATATTCTGTGGATCAACCGATTGATAATTTCACTTATTGTTGACGCTCTACATGAGTAAACACTTCTGTTGTCCATCAAGTTCCAGCAGCAAAGTTCAGCTTTAACTTCCAATCCTCAAAGAGCAAGAGCTACACAGAATCCAAGCGAACACAAAGATTGACGAGGTGACGCCTCGTCCCTGCTCAGTGGAGACAAACCTCCCTCGTCGTTCAGCCTCACCACAGCGAGGAATAGTTGAAGCGGATCCGCAGCAGGTACCTCATGCGAGTCTGGGCCGGGTTGTAGACGATGAACTCGTTGTAGAGGAGGGAGTAACCGCTGTTTTTACCCACCTTGGTCTTCACCCCGGGCCCCATTGGCACCTTGACACCGTCCCTGAGAAAAGACGGAGGTGGATGTGTTTAGATGGATGAACTTCTCAGTGAGTCACATGTTTGAGCTCCCGAGAGAAAAATATTAAAAATTAGCCAGTAAAGAAAGATGTGGCTCAGATCGAGTGGATGATTGTTTCTGCCCAAAATCTGGAAAATCTCATCTAAAAAAATGTATATTATATATTTATTATTGGGAGTAAAAATAACAAACAACTACTGATTAACTTTTGATTAATCTGACACTTGTTTCCTCTATCAACTGATTATTTTCCAACTCCATAAAATGTCAGAAAATGTTTGTTTTTTTGTAAATGTCTTTGTTGTGTTAGACCATGAGGTCACAACCCAAAGAAACTTGGTTACAATCATAGAAAACTAAATGGCAAATGTTCACAGAATTTTGCCGTTTTTCTTAAAAATATTAACCAAAATATCAGCCTACATACAACAAACATTACAAAAAAATCATAAATGTTATATCTTTAATCTTGTCTTTTAGTTCATTTTCCTCTTTCCTCCTTTTCATCAACCTCCATTTTTCTTTATTAATGTCATTAACAACCCCCCTTTAAATAAATGTAACGATTTTTGTTGTGCAACATTTGAGCACCATTAAATCAATATTTGGCCTGTATGAAATGTTTCCACGGGTTGGGTTGTAACGGATTACATGTAATCAGATTACAAAAAAGAAGTAACTATAATCAGACAACATTATGTTTGAAAAAATGTGTAATTAGATTTAGTTTAAATGTCAAGGTCTCCAGGGTTACTTCATTACATTTTGATGATGTCTTTAAAATATGGCAATATTAAAATCACAATTTAAAATATATATATATATATATATATATATATATATATATTACTGTACATAACTCAACAGTATATAACTGTACTTTACTCCTCTCGGGTTGCCAGTTTTGTTGCAAGGTTTGTTTTGTAAATGCTAAATATGCTAATTGCATTTTATTTGTGTTGAAAATGTTTCTGAATATTTTCAAAGATTAATTTGTGAAACTCAAAATTTTGTGGTTGCGTCCATTTTTTTTGGGGGGGGGAGGGTATTGGGTGCAATATTTTCAAGCTTTAATTTTTAAGTAATCCAAAAGCATTCAGATTAGGTTACATTGTTTTTGTAATCCAATGGATTACGTTTATGATTACAAAAATTATCATGTACTTTGTATTCAGTAACTGACTACAGGTCAAAGTAATCTGACTGTTTCAGTGTAGTGAGGCAGACTAACAGTGTGACGGAGTTCTGGGGGTCCGGTCCGGTCTGTCCCAGGCCCTTGGTGCTGTGTTTTCCAGTTGGCAGATTATTGGCCTCGTAGTCGGCATCTAGCAGCTCGTGACAGTCTCCCAGTGCAACCTGCGACACACACACACACACACACACACACACACACACACACACACACACACACACACACACACACACAAACACACACACACACACACACACACACACACACACACACACACACACACACACACACACACACACACACACACACACACACACACACACACACACACACACACACACACACACACACACACGCAGTTAGCATTGGTAAAAAACTGAGGTATTGCACCACACAGCTTAGAGGGGGTAGGAAAGTCAAAGAGAGCAATGTGTGGGGTTTTTAGATTGTCTATTGTTTTATATATCGACAACCCAACCACCACCACCACCAACCCCTCCTCCCCCCTGAAGAAACACACAAACACCCCCCACCCCTCCCTTTACCTCCCCCTCCCAGCCAGAGTTATACAACATCACCACAACAAATGTAACATCTAATGATCAATCCACCTCATCTTCCACACTCAAGAAAGCACAGAAACTGAAACAGTGCTGCGTCACATCTGGGCCAAGTCCATCGTGTGATGTCCAAACCACATTTACATCAAACAGCCACTGGCAAATGAGACAAAACATTCCGTCGACTCCCACAGATAATATTCCGTTGACTCACCTCACACAGCAGCAGCAGCCCGACGTGATTGTGCTGATTGGCAAAGCAGTAGTTGGCACTTTTGGACGACATGTCGGCAAAGTAGATCCCTTTGCCAAACTGGATGAAAGAAAGACAGGGAAATTACTGTCACTGTAGTAAAAGAAATATTGCTGTAATGATTCTTTACAGTTTTTAGATAGCGAAGTATGTGTTGTTCCAAAAGACACCATTAACACAAGTCATATAAAGTTGTGTATTAAAGGGGCAGTATGCGATTTTGGAGAAAGCTTGTCTCTCTCTTTGTTGTTGTTAGCACCATTTGCTAGCACTTCTCTTAAAGCCCCAGTGTGTAATTTTTGTACTTTTCTGGCGGCATCTGGTGGTAAATATGCAAAACACAACCAATTTATCAACCGACAGGGGACACTTTATGGTGGCGCAGAGCTAATTCCATTTCCAGTTTCCGGCACCGCTGAAAATGCAATATGAATGCCAGGTATTCGGGAACGTTTTGTGCAACAACGGTATTCAACACGACGTAGCAAACATGGCGACTCACACGGAGGTCAGGTCCACCTCATGTAACTATATTTAACTCATTCATAGTTGAGGAAAAACATTGGTTCTTTGTTGAAGGTGATTCAATTTCTGTGAATAAGTACTTCTAAATATTACACACTGTAGCTTTAAGGTGTCGGGGAGTTTGTTTGTTTATTTGCATCCCCATTAGCTTCCTTTATTTTTGACTTGTATTTTTTTTAATGCAGAGGACTTGATTTTGAAACAAATATATATATTTTTATATATGAAAAAAAAGGATGGAGTGAAAAACATTACATGCATGTATTTTTTCTATCCGTCCTACCATGTATCCAGTGACGGGAGCTTCCGGTGGGGCCACTCTGAGCCCCCGACTGAGGATGCCGACCCAGTTAGACAGACGGGAACCGTGCCACAGCAGAGTCCTGGTACGGAGATGAATAAAACATGCACAGCAGAGTACCTGAAGAGTCGCTTATTGTAAAAAAAAATTATTGGCAACAACACCTAACAAGGCACATTTAAACACAGCAGAGTAAACCAGCGATGGGGTCTAGCCGGTCTTACCTGTTGTGTATCTGTGAGATGAAGTTGTGACTCTCCCCGTCTCTGTCCACTGAGAAGACGTCGAGCAGGGTCATGGTGTAGTCCTGATGGGTGGGGGCGTGAGTGGAGTGAAGATACTTTTCTACAACCTTCGACACACAGAGACGAGGAGTGTTAAACACGGTCTGAGCTTGTTGCTTGTAGAGATACAAGACAGAAATGTTGACCAGTGGTTCAGTTTCTGGAACGAAGCTTTAGCAGGAAGTGCACGCTGAATTTTATCGTACTTCACGGAGTATAAGGGCCACTTAAAGGAAGAAAAAAACAGGATTTTGGGGGGAAAAAAGTCAGTATCATGAGAATCAAGTCATAGTTTTCTGAGAAAAAGTCATTATATAAAAAAAATTATGTTGTAATTTTACAATAATTAAAGTTGTAATTTTTACGAGAGAAAGTCATAACATTATGAGAATCAAACGTAATTTTAGGCTACGTGTTGTTTCAGAGAGGGAATATCAGAAGATCAGTCTGTCGTCTGCATTAAAATTAGGAATGTGGAGCATCTTGTGAAGTTATACTTCAGTATTGGTTTCACAAATAACAAAAAATAATAATTTGGCTCATCAGCACCACATTACCATTTGTATCAGGAGTTTGAAAAGATGCTAGAAACTGGGTCTATTCCGAAGAAAAAAACACATGGACAGTATGAGGAAGATCTTTTTCCCGAGATATAACTATAATTTTCTCTCATTACATTATGACTTTGTTGTTGTAATATTCTTGAAATGTCTTCAATATGGTCCTAATACTGCATCTCACAATGACAATAAAGGAATAGTGGAGTGGAGGGAGTCGTCATATTGTCTCTTCTACAAAGGATTCTTCTCCCCGTCCGATGGATGAAACTTTGACTACATTGGTCACATACTTTATCTGCGACACACAGACCTTGTACTCGTGACTGCCGGAGTCCAGCGGCTGCAGTTTGCACTGGAGCGAGCAGTACTGTCTGTCCAGAGGATGTTCGTCACTGCCTTCACTGGACTGGACCATCTTCACTGCTATCTGGATGTCACTCAGCGCCTGTAAAAGAAAGAAAAAAAACCCTGAAATAATATAATATTCATCATAGTATGGACACATATTCACGCAAAGACAAAGATAATAATTGTAGACTCAAACCTCCAGCAGGGCAATTTTTGCCTTCAGCTCCTCCTCTGAGTGGATGATCGGGGGAGTTTTCAACCTGAATAATTATATCTTTTAATAATTACATCAAGGTAGAGACAATGTCATCACTCGCGCATTAAGTTTCCACGTATTCCTTAATTTACCCAAAGTCGTGAGGGATGCGGGTGTAGAACTGGTTGCACGCCTCCAGCAGCTCCCGACTGCTGCCCTTCTTCTTCAAACACGCCTCGATCTTCTTCAGCGCGGCGTAGCCTGCGCGGATCTGCTCCGTAGTCAGTTTGCCTGCAGGTGAAGGAAGAAATACTGAGTTCTCGCAATATGAAGCACAACAGTGAAAGGTATTGAAAACACAGACCACAGTCAGTTGGAACATCTTGGCTACACATGCTCTAAAATCAAAATCAAATCCAATGAAATGTGGGAAGGTTAGCAGTACAAAATGAATAATCGCACATTTTTTCCTGCGAGATTGATTCCGTCAGACTCACCGAGAGGAGCTTTCCGGGTGTCGTACTTCATCTCCAGCACACACTCCTCCATGGCTTTCAGGTCACAGATGAGCTCGAGGAGAGACTGGATCTTCACATTCAGCTTGGAGGTCTTCTTTGTGGGTACAGTGCTCACCGTGGACTCCTCCTGGAACAGTGAAATACATAATCATATATAGCACATATCTTCAATTCAATCAGGAGTCCTGTCTTAGGGGAGACACTGTACATTAGTTGTTGGCTCGTACCTTTTCCTTTGCACTGTAGTCCATGAAAACCATGTCATATTTTCCAGCCACTTTCTCAAAACTCGCCCGCTGTTCCCACGCGTTCTTGGTCTTGTCCAAGAACCTGTGTCAAAAACAAGTGTCACAATCTATCAAACCTCTTTCCATGTGAGACACCTGGACCTTTTCAAAAAAAAAAAAAAATCAAAGACACTAGCTCACTTCTTCATGAAGAAATTTTTGGCTTTCAGCAGATCTCCACCGCACGCTGTGAGGCTGCTCTGACCCACTTTGCCCACTGATGAACCAAAGAGAGAAACCACACAAATCACAGAATTGTAGTTTTTTTTTGTAAAGAGCTAATGTGTGTTCATTTGCTGGATCAATACAAAACCTTTCCATTTATACAAAATGCAAGGAATCCTCAGTACATGTTAAACTCACCTCTGCCCCATCTCATCCACACACTGTAAACCTTGGAGATGTCGTCTTCCAGCAGCTGGATCAGGTAGTACTTGTTGTTGTTAAACTGGAGATTTGTCTGCAAAATGAGGCTAAAAATTAATTTCACATTTCCACAAATCAAAATATAATCCATGTGTTGGTTTTACATCCTGCACTCGGTTTCCATTTTTTCGGATATCATTTAAAGAAATAGTGTCGGAGCATCAGAGTCACATGTCATGAATACACTTTGCAAAGCAGGTGGAAAAATAGTCCGAATGTTACGGGATTCATGAGGCTTAGTGGAATCAATTTTGTTGTAAATAAAATATAAAACCATGGTGAATAATTGTCATTTTATCTCTGAAATGATTTTTACTACTTAAGCCAATCAGCACTACTCACTGTGGAAAACAGACTGTTGCTTTTAGTCTGATGACTAAAAAAAAATCCTCGTATATAACCTGTTACTACCTGGCATAAAACTGATTCTGATTCTGAAAAAAAATTTCCAACTCTTTTATCTGTCTTAATTCATTTGCCTGATCCATTAAATTTAAATTTTATAATTTGATGTTGTTAAATTTAATTTTACCTGGTTTAACATCACGTCGTAAACATCTTTTCCTTCACTGTAAACATGAGCCTGCAAGAGAAAGGAAAGAATGAGTGATATTAAAAGTGGCAACAGACAATAGACCGTAACTTCTCATTACAACTGCACCTTTCCAAGTTTGGCTTTGCATTCAGGGTCGACCGGAGCTTTGCCCTTCATGAGCACCGTCCTCACAACCTCTGCACAGCATCCAAAGATCATGAACAAGGAATAAGAAAAATATTGTTGAATCAGGTTATATTCTAAGTCCAGCAATACTTGTGTTGAATGAGTCGTAAAGTCATTTGCAAATTGCAATTTCCACTGTAACCATCGTGTGGTTGATTTTAGGAGATGAGATATTTTATACATTTTCTAAAACCGCGTTTCGAACAAAAAGACGTTTATCCTTCAAGAATAGTCTACTCTTGTGATTCACAACGTCATTATAATGAATCAATGTATTGCAGTTAATAGTTTTATTTAATATCAGTTTTAATACCATTGATTTCCACGGAGCTGAGAAGTGGTGTGTGTCCTGTTAACCAGTAAAATCTAAAATGTGTTTCGAAACACAAAAAACACTTAATGAGGTTCCCAGATGTCCTGCTCTGTTTGTCCCCACTGCATTAAAAACAAAATTCATATTATAAATGTATTACATATACAACATACAGTTTATGATTATTAGAGGGATGTTACCTTCGGTTTTTATTTCTTCTTTGGGCGTTGCTTTGCTTTTCTGCCTCCTCTTCTTCGCTGCAGGTTGCACCTCTGTCTTCTCCTCTTCCTCCTCTTCCTCCTTCACTTGAACCGGCTGCCCACTGAGCGCAGTCGAGTCGCCGGCTTCGTTCGAACTCTCTGGACAGAGGGGGAGAAAAAGAAGAAAACTTTAAACTCATTCACAGATACAAATATATAATGGGGGAAAAAAACAGAACAAAAAAACAATATTCACTTTGTATTTTGAATGCAGTTTATGATACTGTTACTATGACTACAACTGCCACTATCACACGAAAAGTTCCAAGTAGAGAAAATCTAATGAAATAAGAGTTGGGAAAAACTGTGACTCTTTCTTTGAAAGTTGGATTTGTTGACTACAGGCGACAAGAAAACGCCCAACATGAGTCAGTAGCTGCTTTCAATCGGACTTTCAGTCTGAAGTCCAAACCTTTTTTCTGAATTTTCCGGGGGGCTGTATGTGAGGATGCTCAAGCTTATCCTGCCAGCCCCTAGTAGAATATCTGAGTGAGCCCATGTGAGACTACAGCAAAAAAAAATCTCTGGAAGATTCACGGCGAGCAAGCGTGCGGGCGCTCTACCCCAGGCGCCAACCCTCGCCCGGATGTTACGGAAATCTTTCTGCTATTGTGAATGCATGTGACTCGGACAATCTCCAGCTCAGATATTCCATAACAACACAGACACACACACACACACACACACAAACACACACACACAGACCAAGTTTTACTGTCTGAGAGCAGATCTTCCTCTTGTATTTTGTAACAGGATTAATCTGGACCATCTTCTTCAGGTCGACTTCGTAGGCCGACCCAGATCCCGGCGTCAGAGTGACCGAGGTTCTTCCCGAAGAGACGGCGGAGTCCAGCAAGGCGCAGTCAGAGGGCGAGTACGGTTCCCACTGTCCTTCATCCCCTTGCCACTGCCACACTGATCGCACACACAGAGAGAGAGAGAGAGAGAGAGAGAGAGAGAGAGAGAGAGAGAGAGAGAGAGAGAGAGAGAGAGAGAGTTGTACTGACATGTTTTCATTTTTGGATATGTTAAGTGCGGCCTGTCTGTAACCTGCGAACTTCCTGACTGAATTTATTTTGCTGCCTTTTAGAATTTAAATATGTCTAAGCTTTTTGGAAGTACTAAAATGAAATAAATTGAACTACATCTACTGTTATATGGATCTATTTTAAGTGACTAATATATGACTATATTAGCTGATATAATTAGATTAATACTAATGCACTAATGTGTGAGCAGCATTTTACTGTTGTAGCAACTTTTAACTACTTTCATTTGAAAATTCAGTTTCGTTAATAAGACGTTAGTAAGAGATAAATCTGCGAGGTTGTGAAGTGATGATTTCTCATAGTTTTGCTTACAGTTGTTTTGTTTTTTTTAATCTTACATTGGAGCAGCTTTATTCAACTTCAATCCTGTTGAAAAGTGCTGTGTGAATAAATCTATTACTGTTCATAATAATAAGTGAAAAAGAAAGAGAAAAACAAAGCTGCATATATATACATAATGTCCTTTTTTGGTGAAATACTGGACAATTTGACCTCTTTGGGTCTGAAATATCTATTTTTATAAAATCATTTGAGACATTAAGGTGGAAAATCTCTTTGGTGGACGTTAGAAAAATGTTAAATTCTGAAAATGTGACCCGCAGACGTGTGTGGACGTGTGCGTGTGTGTGTGTGTGTGTGTGTGTGTGTGTGTGTGCGTGGCCCAGGCTTTAGTCTTGAGCCATGTTTGGTATTCTATAGGATGATCATATTTTACTCTTAATCTAGTGTAAACTAACGTGTTAAATCAATGTAGTGGAGCATTGGAAAGTGGCATAAAATGAAATGTGTCGGTACATCATAATTACACAGCACCTGAGTAACTGCACACAGCTATTTAACCAACACAAGCATTATTTAGATGCATCTTATGAACAGGTATTAAGCTATAATATTCAGAAACAGTGATATTACATCTTACATCCCTTTAGCAGGAGGGTTGTTGTTGTTGTTGTTGTTGTTGTTGTTGTTGTTGTATATTTTGTGCATGTGTTGACGTGCTTGACCAACCCTGCCAGGCTTGTAACAGGTCTTGCTAATTACAAGGATAACAACAACAATAATGAAGTATACTGTTCCCCGAAAGCTCAGTCAAATCCTTATTAATAACCGTGTGTAACATAAATCCTCCGGGTTCTGTTCAGACATGCTGCTACGTCGTCAGCTAGCTGCCTCGTCCGTCCGGCGGCATACGAACCTGTTTTGGACGGAACTTCTTCTTCATTTAATGCGTCTGCCCCCTGACTTTTATTGCTCGACGCCCTTGTTCGCCTCATGGTGGTTTTGTGGGGGGGGAAAGAAGAAATGATAACGAGCTGGTGTCCGTATAAAACAGGGACCGAAGCCACAACGAGCAACGCGGTAAACTTCAAACTTTATTAACCCACCGCCGCTTCCGCCAAAGATCGTCTAGTCAGCAGATGATGCGCTCCGTTTGTTGAAAGACTTAAACACACATATTTAACGTGACATTTAAATCAAAAACATTGTAACTTTAGCTTTAGCTTTCACTCGGTTTAATCCTTATAATCGTCATGTGAAAAATAAGTAGGTACGGAAAGCCAGTAAGTAAGTATAAGACATCCATCGGAAGGCGTCGACAGTGCACGACAAATACGCACAGAGTGAGCACTCTTTTGCATGTGCCCTTAAATCGGGAACACAGCTTCGGTTTGTCAAGAGTTCCGCCTCAAACTGCGGTCGGACTTATTTTGTTGAAGGACTGGATGGAGGCAAATGTGGCGGTGCTCCGTCCGCGCCCCGTCGCGGTGACTGATCACAGTTTAACATTTAAAGAAATCTTTTTTAAATATACAGTACCGACACCGGAGACATGGCGTCACGGAGCTACAGTGTCCGGGTCCTCTGTCAGAGGGCCGGGGTCGCGAGGATGACGTTCAGGGTGAGTGAAGTTTGTGGATGTCATTGAACGTAGCATTTGTACCGTGGAGGGGTCACGCAACAGGAACTGAGGCAAATAAACACTTTGCTATGAAACTCAAAATTCTTACTTGTTCAATTATCAAATTCCCCATCTGCTAATTCCCAGGCTTTCTTGTAAATATGCATATTCATGTCCTTTTTTTTTCCTGCAACAAAAAAACAAACAAACAATCTAAATGAATTATTTGTTTGTTGAATAGAATTAGAATCAAAATCAGTTTTATTGCCAGGTAACGGGTAACTGGTTACATACGAGGAACTTTTTGGGGTGTTATCACGGTGCATGTAGCAGTTAACATATATAAACAGAATTAGAAAAAGAATATAGAATAAAATTAAAATAAAATACACACTATTTTCAATAAATTTACAATAAATATCGGGGTCACAGATGGTTAAATGTGAGTGTGGTGGATTACGGTAATATAACGTGTTATGTCCATGGGGAAGGAAGGGAGGTGTCACTGGGGGTCCCGGGCCTTGTTGATGAGGCTTTACAGACATCAACCTCTTGCCGGAGGGGAGCATTTCAAAAAGTTTGTGTCCGGGGTGGGAGGGGTCGGCTATGATCTTTCCTGCATGCTTGAGAGTCCTGGAGGCGTGCAGGTCCTGGAGGGACGGCAGGTTGCAGCCAATCACCCTTTCGGCACAGCACATTATACGCTGCAGTCTGCTTTTGTCCTTTGCAGCAGCATGTATTATATATAGTAATATGTAATTTATATGGGAATAGGAATATACATCTGGACCTTGTGAATTTCCTGTAAATCCAAAGTTGAAAATGTAGATGACCTATTTTTTTAAATCACTAATAAAATGTGCTTAGTTCGATGACAGATTTAAAATAAAATACCAAAAGTCTTGGCTCTGAATGCATCAAATGCTTCTTCTTGTCTGTCCAACTAAGACCAGTTGGTTACCGTGAACTCACCAGAATTAAAGGAGTGTTGTTGTTGTTGTTATCCTCAGGGAATGATTGCAGCTGCACAACCACAGGCCGAGGTCGATTTCCTCAAAGGAGAACCACACAGGAAACACCCCGGTGTCACCAACCTGAAAGCTCTGCGCCTGCCCGAGGAACTCCAGACAGCAGCACGGACCATTATCCAGAGTAGGTTTGTCAGTTGACGATTATGCCAAGTAGTTGTGTGGCTTCGCCGGTCTTGAAATGAACATTGTAAAAAAACAAACAGCTTTAATCTGTCCACCATCGCAGGTGCTCAGGTGGCTCAGCTGACCGACCGCTCTCACAGCCTCACAAACTTCCTGTGGAGCAGGAAACGAGCGGTTGAGGACGCGACTCTGAGAAAGGCCGCCGTGAGTCTGGAGAGGGAACTATGGAAGAAGGCGATAGAGAAGGGAGGCGGTGAGTGCGACGTACTGCATAAAACAAAAGTAGAGATGCGTCAACTGTAAAGAGAGTGTGTGATGTGATGCAGCTGGAGAAAGAGTAAACTGGCTTTACATTTACAGATATAGACGAGGAGGCACTGGAGGACCGCATCAAGAAAAAAGTGCTATCGGAGCTCCGGAGAACAACTTATCGCTGGACTCACATGAAGTGAGTTTACCCCCCCCCCCCCCTTTTGTTATCAAATATTTCTATCTTTTGATTTATGGGAATTTTTTTAATTATTATTGTTATTATGGGTATGTTCATAAATGCTCTACATTAATAAAATCTACTTATTTCAAAGTGGAGAAATAGCTTGTCCCAACTCACGCACACAAATATACAGGTCTGATACGTGTAAGTTTTAAAACTTTAAACCTTTAAAGGGGCAGTAATCGTTCTAAAGCAAAACACGCATTGTAAAAAAATCTACGGATATTTCCTCGCGGTCCACTAGATGTCGGTTCTGTATGTCTCCCATAACGGGAGGTCGCAGGTTTGCGGCACCCGACCAGAGCACGAAAAATCACAGCGACAATGAGGGGAAACAAGCTTTCTCCATAATCGCTTACTGGCCCCTTTAATAGCCGCAAGGTACATTTGCAACTGATGTTTTAGTTCACATTGATTGTTGAGTTTAGG
Source organism: Scophthalmus maximus (assembly GCF_022379125.1). Taxonomy (NCBI): domain Eukaryota; kingdom Metazoa; phylum Chordata; class Actinopteri; order Pleuronectiformes; family Scophthalmidae; genus Scophthalmus; species Scophthalmus maximus. The sequence goes on from NC_061519.1 coordinate 24,055,257, forward strand.
AACTTTGGTCCTGTTTCGTGTCTGTGGTGTAGACAAGTTTAGACGGGGAACTGTCTGTCTGTGTTTCAGGTACGATGAGGAGTTCGGCGTCGTGTACATGGCGGCTCGCCTGGCCGGCGGCTACGCAGCAATGAGGAGAGCTCTCAATGAGGTATGAGCAAGTGTTTAATAAAAATGTTTTACACCTAGAAAAATGCCCAAAAAATGTTCTGATTTCTGAGGATTACGACGACTTAATTTTTTTTATGGGTGAAATAAGTTTTTCATTTTTTCCCTGTCATTCTAGATCAAGAAGAGGGATCCCTCCTTTGCCCCACAGTCTCTTCTGGATTTCGGTTCAGGGCTGGGAACAGTTGTCTGGTTGGTTTACAGCACCAATGCAACACAAAGATAATTTTTGATGTAATTTAAAAGACTGTACATTCACTCTCTATCTTTCTCTCTCATTGTCTCTCTCTCTGTCTCTCTCCCTTTCTCTCTCTCTCTCCGGCAGGGCGTCACACTCGTACTGGGCCGACTCTTTGAAGGAGATGGTTTGTGTCGACAGCTCGGGGCCGATGAACACTCTGGCAGAACGACTTCTCAAAGGTTCATGTGCACAAAAACACGATATTTAATTTAGATAGGTCGCAGTTTTCTTAAGTTTTCTTTTCTTTTTTTCTTTTGTCAAATAGCTCATCAGACAATCTAAGTATGTTTTTGTGTTTGGCTGCGCAGGCGCCGATGAAAAGGCTCAACCTCACATCAAACAAGTCTATTTCAGACAGTTCCTCCCGGTCTCTCCTAAGGTAAGACCCTCCTCTATTTGTAAATTCAGCTGCAGAGAAGCACATTCTGTTTTCAGATGTCGGGGAATAACAGTTTCTTCAAATATATATTTATAATCCATCCTTTCAATTTTGAGTTTCAAAAAAAAGATTAAAACTCGGATTATTGTCGTATATGCAAGAACCTTTCTTTCATTCTTTATTTATTTTATTTACTCTCTATATTTCTTTCTTTTACTTACTTTCTTTCTTTTTCTCTTCTTCTTACTTTCATTCTTTCTATCTTTCTTTCTTTCTTTCTTTCTATCTTTCTTCCTACGTTTCTGTCTTTTTCTGACTCACATTCTTTCTTCCTATCCTCCTATCTTTCTTTTTTCTAGCTTTCTTTCTTCCTATCTTTCTATCTTTTTCTGACTTACAATCTTTTGTTCTATCTTCCTTCCTATCTTTCTATCTTTTTCTTTCTTAGTTTCTTTCTATCCTTTCCTTACTTTCTTTCTTTCTTTCTTTATTTTTCATACTTTCTTTTTCTTACTTTCTTTCTTTCTTTCTTTTTTTGTCTTGAAACATCAATAGTTCGTCTACAAACACAATCACCCAGATGCATCTTAAGTAATATTTAGCGGAAGGATGAGGAGACGTGATACTGCTGCGTTTCTACTTTCAGGTGCAGTTTGACTTGGTGGCCGCAGCGTTTACCCTGTCGGAGATTTCAGGTGTGAAGGATCGAGAAGAAGCTGTGTTCACTCTGTGGAGAAAGACCGGCTCATATCTGGTTGGTGGAAATAATGATCAAACTGACTTCTGACAACATCATTTTTCTTATGATGATCCATTGGATTGTATGTTGGGGTCCTGTAATCATTGCACCATATCTGAATATATATGCACAGTATATATATATATACTCTATTGAAGATAAATTTATCTTATTTAATATGTAATCCTTTTTTTTCTTATAGGTGCTGGTGGAAAATGGGACCAAAGAGGGACATCAGCTTCTTATGGAGGCCAGAGACACGTTATTAATGGTTTGTAAAGTAGATGAGAAAGAACTTTTTAGAATCCTCATGAGGGATTTCTTTTGTAAATGTTGACGTGTAGATGATTTGACACAGATAAGAATGTGGAAGCAGACTGACAACTTACAGCTCTCCCTCTCCAGAAACAAGAGACGACGGTCCACGACTCCAGACCAGCGTCGGTGTTCGCTCCAGTACGTTTTTTGAAAATCCCCGCTGGTTATTTTTTTTTAAACCAGATGTCAGTCAGTCAGTGTCACAGCTTTAACTGGAGCTTCTTTTCCCATTGTTTTTCTTAGTGTCCCCATGAACTGACGTGTCCCAAACTGGCCCAAAAGATGGTCGTCCCCTGCAACTTCCAGCAGCTGTACCACCCTCTGCCTCTGCCCGGGGTGAGACCCAACTCTGGATCACGTGTCTCGCTACAGTCACGCATGACTTTTGTTACAAAAGAAAGCATGAAAGTTCTCGAGGGAAAATAAATGATTGCCAAAATAATTCCTCACTCAAAGGCCCTCTCTGTAATATCAGTTACAGAGAGAAGGCAGAAAATATAAACTAATACCATCTGAATTTCTACTTTTAAACTGACAAAATTAATAAATGTCTTTCTCTCCCCCCCCCCCCCCCCCCCCCCCCCCCCCCCCAGCACAATGAGTGTCGGACGGAGAAGTTCAGCTACCTGATTGTGACTCGCGGTGAACCGGCAGAGCCTGCGCCAGACGGCACGGTGGACTGGGCCCGGCTGGTCGCACCGGTGCTGCGCAGAGCCAGACACGTCCACTGTCGGACGTGCAGCTCCGACGGGCAACTCCACCACATGGTGGTGACGGCTCGAAAACACAGCAGGTGAAGACGCCGCATCACACTGTGGTACTGTCACACTCGTCAGCAGCAGCGAGGTTCAAGAACTCCGTATGACAATATGAAGGGTCGTCAATTTAAAGTTTTTGGGTTAAAACAAGGGTATTTTAATTTTTTCTTTCCAGAGCAGAAGATTTTCTTCTTTTCACACATAAAAAAAACTGTCTCCTGAATGTATTGAAAATGTATTTGGTTACGTGAATTGTTCAATCGTTTCATAGTTGTACTGGTAACAGCCTATATCCAACAGTTCTTCTTTTTTTTTTCAAAAACATGGGGAGCAGCTGAATTTGTTCTAATCATTAGGGCCTGTCACAATAATTACGTTATCGACTTATCGTACGATAAATGGATTTGAACTCAATCATTTTCATTGACCTCAATAACAGCCATCGTGTCTACATGCTTGTTTGCTGACTTAAGAAGGAATGTTAACAACAGTCCAGCAAAGTCTTGCTGCTTCTGTGTTCTCATCTCGCCTCGTTTTACAATCTAAAAAAATGTCAGAAAATATGGATTTCTTAGCATTTGTCTAAAGGCACCACGTCTTCAAATTGCTTGTTTTGCCTGAGGCCTAAACGCAAGGTTAAACTTTGGATAACATATTTCTCTCAGCAGCGACACACATCGTGTAGGACCTGCATAGGCAGCAACCAAGCTCACATGATTCAGTATCAAAAAAATGGTCTTAAAATGACGATAATATTGTGTATCGCAATTATTTCTGTGACAATATATCGTGCGACAAAAGGCAGTTATCATGACAGGCCTACTCACCATTCACTTCTGTTTCAAAATGTATTCTCTTGAGATATTGAAGTGAGGTAAAAAAAAAAAATGTTCGCTACTGACGACCGCCTTTCATTTTTCTTTCATCAGAGACGTGTATCGCTGCGCTCGGAGCAGCGAATGGGGCGATCGCCTGCCGATCGTCCCGACAGCGGAGGAAGACGAGCACAGTGATTCCGAGGGATGATGAGTCAACCAGGATGAGGCATGTCCTTTTCGTTAGACGTCTGCAAATAATGGAATGCACCCTAAAACTGACATGAATAAGACTGCTGTCCAAGGAATCGTCAGCTGTTTTTCCTTATGGGAACTCACTGAACAGCTACTGTGTGCTTATCAGGATTGCATCAATAAAAAAAAACATTTGTTCTGTCATGCTGTACTTTACCATCTTATTGTTCACCACCTTCAACAAACCAGGGTCACTTTTTTTTGTAAAGCACATGCTGTAATTTTGGACATTAAAGCGGCAACAGACAGCGATGGCGCCCCTAGTGGTTTCCTAGAGGTACTTTTTCCTCAGAGCTCCTAAGGAAGTTGTCATCAGATAATGCGAGGAGAAAGCATCGTGGTTAACTCAACGCCAGCAGCCGGGCTACTGTCCAAAGCAGCAATTAACCATAAAAATCTAAATTTGAAAAAAAAAAACCTTTGTAAGAATAAGAAAAACAAACTACATATGGTTTAATTCGTGGAGCTTCTCTCCACAGAGTGAATGTCTGTCTGAGGTTCAATCGTTTTATCTTTTTCTTTCACTCTCCATCTGTTTTTTGTTCCTCCATCAACAGGATTAATTTTTTTTCTTGCAAGGTTACACAATGACAAGCTTAAGCCAAACAGTTGTCAATTTTGGCTTTAATGTGAAGGGTAGGCTGTCCCAAAATTGAAAAAGAGGCCATGTAGGTATGTTTCATGTGTCATCTTCAGAGCTCAATATCATCCCTTTACTGAAAGAATCCCAAAATCCAAAAGATCCACCGATTTACATTTTCACTTTTTCTTGCTCAAATGAAGTCACTAAAGTGTGTTCATGTGGTTTGTCGACAAACTGGAGAAGCAAAAGATTGAAAGCCTGAAGACGTCCTGCTCCGTCAGACAAATTTCAACAGAAAAAAAATCTGATCCCAGTGCAGGATGATATCACATCTGACTTTAGAGGCGTCTACTGTGTCTCAGGTGCTGGGATCCATTTTCAATACGAAGTCTCCCAAGAAAAGAAAACCTGCAGTTTGTAAAACCTGATTCAAACGCACCTTTCAAGCAGCTTATGAATCTGATGAATGTGAGCTTTACAGAAATATGTCACCTCAGTTACAGTTGTTCTTTATATTCTCTCCATATAAGACACAGTAAATATTAAGGCATAATTACACAGATAATTTAAGCCACCACACATTCTTCCAAAATCTCTTAACTCCCAACAATCTCCTTCAGGGCTGAGGTCAAGTCCGGGAACTTGTACTGAAATCCGGCCTCTAAAGTCCTCTGTGGTCTGACCTTCTGTCCCTGGGTGAGGACCACCGCCCTCTCGGAGCCCATCAGGCCGTTCATGACGAAGCCTGGCACGGGAAAGATGGTGGGCCGCCGCAGAAGTCGGCCGAGCTCCTTAGTGAACTCGTAGTTGGTGTTCAGCGCGGGTGCGACTCCGTTCAACACTTGCTGTGAAGATGAGGGAGCGGCGGTGGGCGGCGGCTCCAGGGCGTGGGCGACAATTCCTGCCAGGTCTGAGACGTGGATCCAGGGGAACGGCTGCCTCCCTGAGCCCAGGGTGCCCCCGAGGCCGAGCCAGAAGGGCAGCAGCATCTGCTTCATGGCGCCACCGTCACGACCCAGCACGGCCCCTGGTGGAGAGAGGGGGGAAGAACAGGGGGAACGTCATCTTCATGCTTTTGGTCAAGAAAGTTCTTGACGGATCCACATGGTCTGTGATGAAATATGAAGGTTTATTACCAGGTCTGATGACAACTTGTCTGGTGGTCTGTGCCACACTCTCAGGCAGAATTGCTGAGGCCTCCCACTCTTTGACAAGCCTGGAGAGGAGGTCGAATGGTGTCCACTCACTGTCTTCTGTGTACTCGGCTGTCAGACTGGGTTTGTAACAAGCTGTGGACAGAGAGACGACAGTAAATGTCCCGAGTCTAATCCGGTCGGATTGTCTAATCAGCCTCGAACCCCGATCAGCAATTTTTTTCTGTCACCAGACTTACCGACACCTGATACCAGCACCCAGGAGTGAGGAGGACTGGGGGAAGCGGCGATGGCTTGAGCCAGAGCTTTTGTCGTGTCGATGCGACTTGAGAACAAATCTTTTTTATAGCTTTCGTTCCACCTGAAACCACAGACGGGTTGAGACGTTAAAGTGACTGACACAGTAACTCTGAACGGCACCGTTAATGGACCACAACACTTAGTTAAATTCCAACCAAGAGAGTTAAACTATTTGTGTTAGATCCTGAGAAATCCACAGACATGATTCACATTAGATGTTTAGAGCTGAAAAGATGCTTTTTATTTGTTGGTTTCTGCTTCTCAGATGTGAGGAATCTATTTCTTCATCATGATACAGTGTGATAATAAATATATATACTTGGATTTTGAACTGTTAGTCAGATAAATGGCAACTTTACATTGGTCAACTTGGGATGTGCGAAATTATTTAAAAATTATTTGAAGTTGTAGCACAAGTTAATTTGCTGCTCACCATCGCAGTGGGTTCATGAGATTTTCTCCAGCCAAGTTGACGGCGCCCTCACATGGTGGGAGGCCATGAGACTCCAACTCACCCTACAAGGAGCACAGATGAAGAAAAGAACAGTGAATATCTGCAATGTGGTGGAAAGCAGCCATTAATAGGTAGGTCAGTTAAAAAAAAACATGTGCATCTCAGTGTCATGGCAACCAGTGCGGCTGCAGGAATGAAGGAGATGCAGCCCCACCTCCTTTCCCTGCTCTTTTACTATTATTGTACATTAAACAAAGATCATACCCATGTTATTTTCCCTGGACCGGGCTGGCGAGATATCACTGTGACCTCGTGACCTTTGTCTCTGAGCAGACGAGTGAGCTCGCGGCCCACAAAGCCAGATCCCCCTCCTACGATGAAAGACAACACAAAGAAGAGAGATGTACAGAGAATCCATCAGTTATCGGCTACAAATTAATCTAGAAAAGAGAGAAATGGTGACTCTGTTTGCCCTGATGTTACAAATATTAATAGATATATTATCAAAGGGGCATTGAACCAGGAGCAACTGGACTTGGTTGTAAGTTCTTGAAGACATTTCACCTCTCAACCAAGAGGCTTCTACCGTTCTAACTAAGTTGTGGTGAAACACAGGTATGAGTTTGTTACTTAATAGGTAAGGTGTAAGTATTAGTAGTATTAATATTAGTAGTAGTATTAGTAGCTCCTGATTCAACATCCTCAGATAACTAATACCTGGAAAATGGCACTATTTTTGTAAATATACATTTTAAAACTTTTTCAAAAACACTTCTTTTGCACATTCTCTGAACAGAACTTTTGGAACTTATTATGTCACTTGGTTTAGAAATTGCTGCTACTGACTTTGTCATTGTATTTTAGTTTTTTATTTCTGTTTTTATTTATTGTTCTGATAAATGCAAGGGTAGGAAACCATACATAATTAAATTGAACTAAGTATAATGAAAATAAAGAAAATTCTATTCTATTCTAGATGACTGAGAATTTCCACAGACATAAGTAAATATAAAACATACCTTATAAGTTACCATCAGGTACAGTAAGATAAAAACTAATACAGCCCTATAAAAAAAATGTCCTGTAATGCAGTAATAAATCCTATCTTCATGAAGGTCAGCTTAGCTGTAACTGTTCTGATTAAACTTAATGATGATTGAGGAAATCGTTTGTGGAACTGTTTGATATTATTCATAGAAGTGTTTCTGTTATTTAGCCAAGCCACGTTTCCGTTAAACGGAGCTGACAAAAAGTTTAAATAAAGTTATTTTGACATTGAAAGCACGGGTTGCAGCGCGCATGCGCACTACACTACGCTTACAAAACAGCACTCTTGTGCGTTACTTTAGCAAACGTAGCTTTGTGCAGGCTAACAATAAAACCGCGCAGTTTCTCTAGGTGTTGATCGCGACACGAAGCCTACTTGTAGGTTATTCTGTCAGTTTCAAGACGAACATAATGCAAATGTAACTTACAGGCGCATGACTCAAATGTCTGTCTTTATACCTGCAATGCTAACAGCAGCTAACAACTAGCTGCTAGTGACATGACCTTTACGAACAAAACCAAAAACATGAATATATGACAATAAAACATACGTACCTATTAAGACTCTCATAGTCACCGAATTGGCGATTTAATAACTGACCGTTGATCTACACCGTGTCTGTCTGACTCCACCGCTCTGTATTATAAGGCAGTGAGATGGTTTCAGTCTTTCTTTCTTTTTTGGACCAATGGGGGTTCCGTACTTGTACCAGCAGTTACGTCATTTTGTAGTTTTTTAAATGAGCTCTGGGAATAGATGGTTTGGTAAAAAGAAACAGGTGCTGTTAAATCACGGGTTTATTAAAAGCACAGCAGCCGCTTATCTAAGTAGTTCTATAAAAAAAAATCATGGTGCAGACATGAAATAATACATTTTGCACGTCTTTATTAATGTGTGTCTCTCTGTAGTCTGTCTAGTGTTGTGTGTCTTTGAAAGTATGTTTCTTTCTTTTCTTTGTGTATTTTTTCCTCTTTTTGTGTCCCTCTGTGCTTCTTCTGCCTTTCCTCCGAGCCATTTTGTGTCAAGTCAGGATGACGAATTTGAAAATAGGGTACAACAACGACAACAACAACAAAAACAACTACAACAACACAAAAGACTGGGTCGTTGTTTAATGAATCTTTTTCTTTCAATCTCATAATATTTGTTTTGTCAGATTCCCCCCCCCCCCCCACATTATAATAACATTTAATTGATTATCTATAGATGTTAATTAGAAAGAACAGTGTCACTCTTGCTGCTGAAGAATTTCCTGATATGGATTTTACAAATATATATATATATATATATATTTATTTATTTATTTTTTAAAATAATCAATAAATATTTATACTGTCGACAGAAATGAAAGTCCACTGATGCATTACATATTCGTCACACAGGTGTTATGTTATGTTATGTTATGTTGCGTATCCGCTCTTTTATTGTGCAGCACCAGACCCGGAAGCGCTCAGACAAACACGTGGTTTTGATAAAGAGATAAATTGCGCCGCGGCGTCATTAGCGACCTCTTTCTTCCTGGTCGCGCTGATGGAGGTCGTGTGTCGGCGGGCGGAGGCGACCGAACCTCCCCGACGTGTCAGGTTTGTCTCACAGCATCTCGCCGTTCACGTCGCAAGTTAGTGTTTCAGTATCTGTGGCCGTTGGTTAGTTTTGTTTTGTTTGTTTGCGGTTGTTTTGGCCGCACGGTGTTTCCGTTGTTCGCCTCAGACCTCGTGGTTGATCACAGCTGGAGAAGTTACAGGCGGAATCCCAGTGGAGGGAAAGTTGGTAGACTTAATAACGACTAATATTATTGTCCTGATGAAGCCTCAGGTGGTTTAGGACTTTTTATTATCAATATTATTTTTATTATAGCTTTAATTTGTGGAACATCACTTTGAACATTCACTCTGATGTTGTTCTTAAGTGCGATTTGGCTCTTGTGAAATATGACATAATTTCACCTGCTTTTTGGATTTTATGTAATTGTTTAGCTGAAACTGAGAAGTTGAGATTGCTTTTGTTTTTTAATTTCCTGGACCTGATAACTCTGACCACGTGACAAAGGGACAATGGCTACATCCTGTTAGTTTTTTGGTTTTTCTTCCCCCCACATGGTTACAAGCCAAACAGGAAACCACTGGTTTAATCTTTTAACTTAACATTATATTGTCTCTGGGAAATTTATTGACTGTGGCTGCAATGGAAATTAAGTGAAAGTCTTTTTCCTCTGGAGTAGTCTCATTATGCAGAATATCCCATTTTAAAATTAATTCATTGGTCATTAATCGGAAAATAATCAACTGTTTTGATAAGAGACTACAATTTGAGTCATTCTCACAAACCCCAATGAAATACTGTTTTAGTTACTCGATCATGAAACTCTCCTGTGTTTCTGTATAAATTAGGTTTTATTTATAGAAAATTCCACATTTGTTGGGTTTTTGACTGTTGGTCAGACATGGTGGAGTGGATTTTTTTTAAGTTGATTAATTTATGAAAATAATCTGCATAACAAATGATGACCTAGTGTGCTTGTGTTTAGATTTTGCTATTTGAGTCACATTATTGATAAATCAATGTGTGCGACATGTTGCCTTTTCCCTTGGGGATATATATTGACCTGATACAATATCTGTATCTCTGTTAAACCTTTGGACGCTGCCACGCTTCTTTGTTATCGCGACGCCACTTTTTATTCCGTCAAACCTTCATGATGATTTGCATGTGAGTCCGTGTTTCACCTGAACCTCATGATTATTCTTTCACTGCGCTGATGGGTTTGACGACGCAGACGACGGTCGTGTGCTTTAACGTGTAGTAAGTTGAGACACTAACCTGGTCAATGTTTGCTTATGATTTCAGAGCCGGGGGCCTGGACGAGATCTGAACTGATGAGATGAGGTAAGTTCACTGAAACATGAAAGTAGCACATTATCACTTAAAACACACTTTATGCTTATTATTTATTCACCTCGTTTTCTTCTACAGGTTATGGGACACGGGACAAACTGAGAACTCTGCTGCGTTGCTTTAGAAGGTGAAACTAAGCTGCATAATATTTCTACTTGATCACTGTTCATAGTTGTAGGTCAATCTCAAACCCTGACTATATATGCATATAGTCAAAATCCCTATTTTAAAATATGTATTTCTTAATTGATTCTATAAGTGCTCTGCTGAAATATTTACATTTATGATGTCATCAGTTTTAATTGAGAAGATCATGGTGTATTGGACTTCTATAATAGTCAGATCCAGTCCAAAACACAATCTTTTTCCCCGAACGTGTAATTAGAATTTTCCGATTTCCAACCATTTTGCCAAAAGTGAACATGGTCTTGTGACGAGGTATGAACTGTAAAAATCCATCTGTCGAATAAAGATGAATCTATTAAACTGCTTGATGTTGACTTCATTTTTCAATCTGAAGTAAAGTGGAGAAAAAGATGTCGGGTTTTATCATTGCGTGGATATTGTTGACTTGTAAGTCTTAAGAAGAAAGCCAAAGTAAGACTTGACGGTTGACAAAAGTTCAGTTAAAATTTATATTGATTTGTTTATACTGGAATTTCCCAGCTTGGGATCAATGAAGAACATCTATCGTCTCGATCAGTGCTGATACCAGATAACATTCACACTTTGAAAAGCTGGATTTTAACTACATTCAAAGATTAAAAAACCTTTTTGGAATTTTATTAGATTTTTTTTAGGAAAAGTACAAAATATTTTGTGTAACTGAAAACATAGAAAGGAGGCATTCAACTTCTCAAAAAATAGCAGTATAAAAAAAATCTCAGTACATTGCTTAAAATGCAATATGTTAGTGCATAACAGTTTTAGAATTGACTGAAACATGATATATGTATATCTATATGTACATCAGCGAAAAATACTGTTTACAATTGTCATGGGGAAAAACCTGCTTTAAGTGACAAAATCAAAACGTTAAATGACAAGCTGCATCTCGTTGAGTTGACAAATACAATCAATTTTTTAAAAATGGGATGAGGCGTCTCGTCCTTTAGTTTCCGTGTAGGGTTTTCATATTTGACACTACCAGTCTATGTAGAGAACTGACGGCTTATGTCCGTAAAGTTGGTTCAAGGCTTTAACAACAACGCAGAGTCCAACTTCAGAGATTTCAAAGAGAAAATTGTGTATTTTACATTCATATTTTTGAGTTCTCCATAAGGAGGAAACATGTTATTTATCATCATACTGATGTATTTGGTGTGATTTGAAGATGTACAGTAAATCTCTCCACTGAGCTACAATCAGGCTCTTAAGAAATCCTTTCATTTATCTAAAGGGCCAATTTATGGTTTTATATCAAGAATATCGTATTTGTTTGTCTACAATTATAGCTTCTGGTTATAATTGGTGGCTGCTGTATAAACATAGATTATAATATAGATAAACAGTTTTAATGTTAAAAGTTATATTTGTGGTCAACTTCTGTACCAAAAATATTGTAGCTGCCTAAAACAAGTGTTACTACCATTTATGAATTTGTTTTAGCATAAACTAAATGCTCATTTTGAGGGAAGTTTTTACAAGAACTTGAGTTTTTCTCAGTGCATTTTCTCCCCAAGAAAATTACATTACTGTACTGAACATCTTTTATCCCTTTTTCATGTGTCATTCCCTGTCAAACAAAACAAAAAGTATTTACAGGTCAGGCATACTAACAAATAATTTCTTCCTGTCAAACTTAAGTTTCAACAAGTGATTTGGTTTTGTCTATTTTTCTTTGAACACAAAGTCCGGCTCAAATGCTGCTTTAACCAAAATCCCACCCGCCTGGCGTAGTTGTGCACGTCGTCGGCCTCATCTCCCGTTCTGCACAGAGTGACCACCCGCGCTGTTTGTGGAGTTGAGATTGCCGGTTTCCACCGAGTCTTTCCCCGCGGAGCGACTCTTTTTGTTCCCCGACTGGTCGGAGGATATTCCCTCAAAGAGCTTGGCCATGAAGGCGAATCCGTTCTTCCTGATGTAGGACTTCCCCGCGAAGGTGTAGAGGATGGGATTGGCGCAGCTGCTGATGAAGGCCAGCGCTGATGTGACCGCACGACTGGACTTGGAGATGTGGTCCAACCTGCAGGTGAACACATGAGTAGACACTTCAATTACTGAACACTTTCAGTGGTATAACGGGTTTCAATGCTGAATCCTGCTGAGTATATTAATACTCAACATACACAATGGTCATATTTTATGTATCTTAGCATCATTTTATACATGTATATTTACACTTTACAATAAAGTTGGATCTAACCGAATATTATACCACAGCTACAGTAAAACATTTATATTTAAGGATTGGAAAAATGTCACGACTACAGAGACACAGAATAATTACAAACTCACAAAACAAGTACTGGGAGACAGTGATAAAGAGAACTGGAAATTACTGGACATTTATAAGGAGACAAAAATGACAAAAGTGGGACAAAAGACATAACCAGACACTAAATGACGACAAAGGAATTTGGCTCCAATTTAAAAAAGCTTCAGTTTTCACAATGTTGGCAACTGAAAGTAAAATGTATTGCACCATGATACCAATCTCCTGATATGGTTTCCAATAGATCAAAGGTCAAACAATCCTTGAAACCAAGACCTTTTCTTATTTTCATATCGACCATATTCTGTTTGTTTTTTGTCAGAAATATTTAAGCTGTGTGTCAAGCTATGACGTGAATGGCCACTGTATTGCTCTTACAGTAAACGTTCCACGTTATAACGTGATACTTTATTGTTATAACAATGAACTTTTTACTTTATAACAGTAAACTTTCAAGTTATAACGTGATACTGACTCATTTAAGTTTTGTCAATATTATTATTATCAATATATATATATATATTTGTTTGAGAGGGTTTGGGGAAATGGTCAAAACATTTTGTTACTCACATATCTCTCTTGGTTGAATCCACCGGGTACAACTCAGCTGCGACCTATTGGACGTAACAAAACAAAAAAAAGGGTCACATTGGGTCACTGATCCGAAGAAGCAGAAAAAACGTGAGCAGATGATCTCGCGTGGCGACCGATTCCTCCCACACCTGCACCATGTTGACGACGTGGTACGGCAGCCAGAAGGCGCCGAACATCACCACGATGGCCAGGATGAGCTTCTCGCTGCGGATGGTTCGCCGGAACTTGGTCTGCCTGAGGCGCCGCAGGATGAGCACGTAGCTGGTTATGATGATTGCGTAAGGGACGATGAATCCCGCCACTGTCTCGAAGGCGTACTGAAACTGTACCTGCACGCAGGGAGGACAGGGAAAAAAACAAATCATGGATAATAATTGCATGGGCCTCGGCGGACGTGCATGGATCTGTCCAAACAAGGCAGAGCGAGATGAGAGCTGTAGTCAGATTCAAAGTTTCCAGCTCTTGGTTCAGGGAATTAGCTGAAAACTCAAAACCATTCGGGTTTTACACTTTCGTTCAAAGATGATTAACTGATTCCCCCCCCCCCCCCCCCCCCCCCATTTTATCGCCTGAACAAGTTGCACACACCAGCGTGCTTCAAGAGGAAGTCCTTCACTTACTTCCTTGTCCATCCTGGCTTCAAATCAAGAGCTTCCGAGGTTTTGGTAATCGGTGTTATGTAATTATGTATTTTGTAATTTGCTCTTTACTCTGACTCGCTGCTCCTTACGACACTTTTGGTCATTTTTCCATATCTGAGCTCATCTTATTTGTTTTGGTCCAGAGAGCAGTTACATCAATAGCAGACGATAAAGATAATTGTCGGTCGGATCTTGACTTACATGGCGAGGAAGAGTGTGATTGGGCGCACACACCAGTCTCATCTTATTCCTTTCGTCGCTGTCTATTCTCACGTCGCGAAACACTAGCGAGGGGATCGAGATGACCATCACCAGCGCCCACGTGCCAACGATCACCCTCCGCACGATCCTCCTGCTCCCGAGGGACGACAGTCTCCTGGGGAACACGACCGCCACCAGCCGGTGCACGCTCATCAGCGTGATCAGGAAGATGGACGCGTACATGTTGACGTTGCACAGGTAGAACAGGCCTTTGCACATGGCGTCGCCGAAGACCCACGTCTGCTTGGCCAGGTAGACGACGAAGAAGAGGGTGAGGATCATGAGGAAGCCGTCGGCGCACGCCAGGTTGAGGATGAGGATGGTGGTGACCGAGCGTCGCCGGATGCGAGCCAGGATGCTCCAGACGATGAAGAAGTTGCCGGGGACGCCCAGGAGGAAGACCAGGCCGAGGATGAGGGCGCCGGAGGCCGTGGAGAAGTCATTGCTCACAACGCTGTCGTCCTCGGGGTTCGTGTTGTTCACAGTGGAAGATGAGACAGTCTGACTGAAGTTGGTCATGCTCGGTCCCGACTGTGATCCTGCGGACGAGACACAAAGCTAGGGACTGCATTCATGGCATTGTTGATTGTTAATAAGTGATAAATGCTTTCTTTCATGGACGAATTATAAGCAAATCATAAAAAAAAAGGTTGCCAGGTTGTGGAAAATCCTCCAGCATGACAATTATTTTCTTGTCGTTTTACCTCTTCAAATCAAATCCTCGGTGAGTCATTTTTTGAATTTTCTGGCGACATCTGGTGGTAAAGTTGCAAACCGCAAACCAACCGAGGAGCCGACAGGGGACACTTTATGGTGTCGCGCCGCCGATTCCATTTCCGGTTTCCTGCAGCACTGACAATTCTGGAACCGTTTTGTGCAACAGCCGTATTCAACACGACGTAGCAAACGTGGCGACTCACACGGAGGTCGGGTCCACCTCACGTAATTGTATGTAACTCATTCAGAGTTGACGAAGAAACATCGATTCTTTGTTGCAGGTGATTATACATATACGAACACGGTATATTCAATATCTGTGAATGAGTTCTTCTAAATATTACACACTGCAGCTTTGAGCGTACGTGAGCAGATGTTTCAGCTTCCGTCACTTTCTCCTGGGTGGTGGTTTTTCCAAAATCCGCACTTTCCGACAAATACCCTAACCGTTCCTCAGCACTGTGCCTATAGCTGTGTCGACGGCTCGAGTGAAAACTGCCTTCACATACGACACTTGCTCTTTCGAGCACAAAAACAAAATCCCTTTCCGAAAGGAAATCGTTGTGAATGATGAAAAGATGGAAAGAAGGACATTATCCACAAGCCGAGGGCCTCGACCGTGAGATCTCCGATCGCGCCTACATGTCAAAGACGGTGCACCAGTTACTGAAGATACAGAGAAACATTTGTTCACCAATAGCACACGGGTGGATCACTGAACCAGAGGGTGGCCGCCTCCCTGACGCACCCTCTAAAGTATTCGCATCCAGACCCTGTAGCGGACGTAGAGGCAGCGTGCTAAAACACGCCGAACGTCAGCAGCACCGCGTCGCAAACACAGAGGAGGACTTCAACACGGTCTTCTCTTTTCTTCTAGACCTCCTGTTGGTTGGGGGCCGTTTATTTCAATGTCAAGTACAGAAACAAACAAACATGGAACACATGTGAAGATTTCCAAGCACATATTTCTGTGTTCTATGTGCCTTTCCTCTCAGTGAGAATGTATTTCTTTCTTCTAGCTGTGCTTTAGCACATCTTCAAGCAAGGTCATGTGGGCCGTTGGGCGGTTTGTGCTTCGTTAAAGGCTTTCACAACACGCAACCCCTCATGCCGTTGTTGGACAGTCCCGTCGTGACCTCGAGACGGTCGGGTCGGACTCCATTGGTTTCTCAACGCGGTCTTGATTGACTCTCCCTTCCCCTCGTCTGTCTCGCTGCCTCGGAGTCTTTCTCACTGTCCGCCGACATCCACCGGTTCCACAGAACTCGGAGGCCACAGAAGGTTAAACCTTTGTGGCACATCGCTGCATATGCATCCCTGACTTGCACGTGGCGATCACGACGGATATGTGAAAGATGAGAGACGAATTTGAAGTCCTTGTCTCCTGATCAAGTCATAATCCCCTTGCCCTCGTCCCACTGACGTCAGTTGTTGTTTATTTCCCCCCCGAATCGCTTCACGAGAGAGCGGACGAGTGAACGAAATCCATCAATGCCACACTTGAAAGCACCGCGCCTCAGGAAATATCGTGTTTTCATGTCATTGACATGTTCCGCTGGAGAAAAACAATGGCGGTACTGTAAACCGTCTGTCAGAATTAGGAAAAAAAAATTATCAAAAAGCCGCAATTTCAAACCCAATGTTGCAACGGACAAATATTCTTTTGGTAATGGACAAAGTGCCCAAATAGGGGAAGGACGGTAAAGGAAGATGCAACAGAAACTGATGTATAAGAATAAAGACAAGGTACTCCTGCTGCAAAGTTTTTTTTGACAATTTCGAGCAATAACCCAGGCAACCTGAGCAAATTATTGGAGACTCGTATTAAAACTGAAAACTCTCCAAATCACTTCATCTCCTGCCAGACACTCTGTTTGCTTCAGCTCGTGGTCCACCGGGACATTGAAATAATGAAACCACGGTTTGTAATAAATCTGCCGCGTGTAAATAATCAAGACGGGATGAGTAAATAATAACGTTAAGATGGAAAAAGAGAACAAGAGAAGTAGGGCAGATGGAAGCAAAACATTGTGGAGAGATGGAAGACACACGAATATGGAAAAAGAGAACAAGAGAAGGAGGGCAGATGGAAGCAAAAACCTTGTGGAGAGATGGAAGACACAAATGTGATGAGGGGTTAAGACCGACTGACCTCTTCTTCTAGGACGGGGTGTCGTTCCTTCTCCGCGGTGTGTGTCAGATTCAAATATCCCCCTGGTGTTGCTCTACCGCTCCGTCCGTCTCCCACGGCGTCTCTTCTTTTTTCCCCCCTCGCATCTGTGATCTGGGCCCATAGTGCACTGATTCATGTCCTGCCCTCGCAGGCTGCAACACGCCGAGCGAGGGAGGGAGGGAGGGGGCAGCGGAGGCGCGTCCTCTCGCTCTATAGACGAGCATCCTGAAGAAGAAGAAAAGTGACTCTGCGCAGTGGCATATGCATAATCAATATGTTAAGTACATTGAACACGGTGTACACATGATGGCTTTTTATTTTTGTTTAAACAAATACGAATTCTTCCTCATCCTAATTTTTCGTGTCCAGAAGCACTTTTCACTCTGTGAGTCAGTCGTTGTTGCATCAGAATCACAAATACTTTCATTAAATCACGGGGGGGGGGGGGGTTGTGTAACCTGAGGGGAAGGGATGAATGATTCAGAGGGTTTACACAAGCTCTGTCTGGGCTGTGTCCTAAGATGCAGGGTGCAAGCACACAGGGAAAAAAAAGAGAAAGAACAAAAGTCACGTTCACTAGTTGACACAAGCCTCTGACTCTGACAGGAATGTGAGATGAGGTAGAAGCCCCGAAGCTGCCGCTGGCGCTCAGCGGCCGAGGGCAGGAGCAGCTTTTCGAAACACCTTCGTCCTTCCTGGGGAAGGTCTGCAAGAACGTGAAGGACCCTGGCCCACGCCTCGTTCACAGCGACGTCATGTCTCGGCACCAACGCAGCGTCACACTTACACACGTACACACGCCGGAGATTGACAGGGATCTGTGTCCGACGCTGATCTGTGAAGCTGCAGCCAGAAAATCCAGTGGAGTGTTCTCCAAACTCTTTGTAATGGTCTGACTATACACAAAGTTTCCTTCAAACAGGGGTGTGTACGGGGCCACAGGCTTTTATGCTAACGCCCCTGGTTGCTATAGAAACATGTAAAAAATAAATAAATAAAGAAAAGTCGTTGCCTTGTTTGCTGGAGGCCGCTGGAGCTCCACGCCGGGCGGGAAGCACGAGATGAGAACGAAAAATCGTATTGTTTTTTTAGTTTTTTTCTTCCATATCTTATAGATTTTAATTTAGATGCGAATGTTTCTCAGATGTGTCCCCTCTGAGCTGCTGAATGATTTCATGAACTCTTTTCTGAAACGTATTTTCGGTGTGTTATGAGATGGCGGGCCATTATTCGAAGCACAAGTGTACTTTTGTCAATTCTTTTTTTTTTTTACTATTCACAGGGCATTTGTCAGTATCTCCATAACTTCAACAACTCACGTGAAGGCGGAAGGGCTTTCCCGCCGGTGCTCCGTGTGAGAGAGAATATGAACAAAGTCACGTGACTGGGGGCAGAGGTCATCGCTGACGTTATGGTGGATGAAATGATTGAACACAAGATTGGATGATATGGCAATTTGGTTAGATTTAACTTTACTAATGATGGGCTCATCGTATTGATGCAGCCAACACAGCAAAAAAAGAAAAAGTTTATTTAGAGGCAGCACAGCCAAACGGGCGTCCTTAGATGTGACCCCTGTGAAAGGGTGTGTGGAGCCACCGAGGTCCTCCATCACGTCCACAGGGCCCACGAGTTCCATCCTTACATCAGCGTCTGGAGGTCAGAGACACAATCGTTTAATTGTGGTCTGTTTGGTTTCATGTGTTTTGGGGCTTTTTTGTGAGATTAACAATATTCATATATTTTTTGTCTTCGAGTGCGCAAAAGCAGGCTGATTGAATCCTTTTCTTTGGACCAAACTTTCTGATTGAACGTGGGTTTAACAGTCCTGTCACGGGCCAAGGATGAGGGATTTTTGTTGTTTCAATGTCAGAGCATTCAATTTATTCATCGCTATTGGTACATTACGAGAGGTTCAAGTAATATATGACCAAAAAAAAGTGCTTCCCAAAAATATCGCTTACCCCTCCAGTAATTATAAGCAGTTGAATAAGGGGTGGGAATTAATAAGCTTTGGCTTCCTCCTGCTCCTTTTCGGACATATATGATTTATTTAGCCATAAATATTGTTTATGACACTTTATAAACATTTAGTTTGTTTTTTTTGTATGCAGTGTCACACTTGCTCTTTTATTTGAATTTGTTCAAAAGAAAGTAGGAAATGTGACTCAAGGTTCATAAGGTTTTTCTTATGTTGATGCTTTCGTGTGTAAAATTGTCTGGACACTGATCAATATATCTTAAATCGTTGATGCGATGAGAGCTGAACACTAAATCGTGGTTCCAGTGGTTGGTGTTGCTGTCATTGTTTTGATTTGGCTCAACTGCTATTTTTGTTCAGCAATGTCCTGAATGAAGTTGGGTCACAATATTTTTCGATTTTGCAGCCACATGATGAATCTACCAGACTTCTCGGGCTTTGGACAGTTTGTCCCCAAGGTTAAAACAAAACAGTGAGAAGCAGTGTTCAGTTTTTCCACACCCCACATTACTGTATCGTTCTGCCTTTTATTTAATTAAATTTGTGGCTGTTTAAAAAAAAAATATATATATATATATATATATTCCATTTCTTACAATATAAATCTCACTGCATTTAACCTTTTATTTTAATTTTATTAGACTTTAGCCTTTCAAATTGTATATATTTCATCCGTCGTTAGGCACTTTTTGTGTGCAACATTTGTTGTAGTTCCTTGCTTGTCCAGTAGGTGTCATGAAGAGAACGTGGGAAAGCACAAATGGGGGAAGTGGCGAACAGTCACAGGTGTGTTGCATACTGGAGTAACACGGTCACGTGGAGAAGACCGGACATTTGGCCATTGTTTAAATATATATAAGTCGTTTAAGTTATACAAGTTTACAACACCAGTGTAAGCCTCAGCTCTGAAATAATTCCCCTGCCCATAATGTGTCAAATGTTGTTTACTGTCTCTTTTGCTGTCGTTTGATAAAGAAACTTTGGGCGGAACCATGTCTCCTGCTATTTATTGTAACGAACCCGAATGACTTTGGGGTTGTTAGTACAGGTCTGAGGTAAGTGTTACAACCCCCCATGTCTTATCTTGGATCCTCTACAGAAGAGTATTAGGGCCAAGCATGAGGGGGAAGATTTATTTTTTTAATGAGGGGGGGGGGGGGGGGATTTTTTTATGATTCAACATTTCGAGAATAAAGTCGAAATAGCCCTGAACGACCGTGTTGTTGTTCCAGCTCAGCTGTCGCACATCCACGTTAACTAACGTTAGCAAAGCTACGCTAGCTCCGGTAACATCACGCCTCTCAAAATTCATGAACGGTTGTTTGTTTGCAATTGAACGTTATCGTGTCAGGACACACGCTGGCGTTCATGTGCAAACACTCGTTGTCATCGCATCGTTTCTTTCAGATTCAGCCTGTCAATTATAATAATAGCGCAACTTTACAACTTGGTTAGCAGTTAGCGTTAGCTTAGCAAACTGGCTAGCAAAACGCCAACATCCGGTTGGTTGGAGCTGTGGAAAAGTGCTTCCGGGTCACAATTTTCAACTTTATTCTCGAAGTAGTATTTTGTCCTTATTCTCGATATTTTGACTTTATTCTCGATATAGTTTTTCAACTTTACTGTCGACATTTTGACTTTATTCTCGAAATTTAAATGACTGCCCCTAACACACTTCCGTACTTCCGTATACTTCTATTTGGATCACCCTTTACTTGTCACTATGGTAACAACACTGTTTTTGTCGTCCATGTTTTCTGAGCCTTGTAATTGTAATTTAAAGAAATTCAGGCAGATCACTTGAAATCCACGTTTTTCTTACTACGATCACATTTGACCTGTGAAAAGGAAAGTGTGTTTATGCCTTTTAATAGTTGTTTTACAATACAAAATGCCAATTTCCCTTTTATTTTGCGGTTAGCATACTGGCGCTAGCATTAGCGCGTTAGCTAGTTAGCTATCTATGTCTAACTTGGCCTGTTCAGTTCATGTGAGCACACGCAGACTTTTTTTGATGTGTTGTTGAGTGTTTATTGAACATTGAACTTGTTTATGGGGATATGATTATGCGTTACTGATGCAAGTTTATTTTTCTTCATTGCAGTTTTCACTCTGTCTATTGAACTCCTTTTGGATTAAAGTTGATGGACGACAACTACTCTCCTCAGTCGTCAATGGAGGACTGCATAGCTGCGTCTGGGAAGCGGTGAGGGCAGAACAGTCTATATTAACAATATGAAGATCTTAACAGACAGAGTGAATGTTGATGTGATTTGAATACACCAAATAAATACATTAAAAATTGTACAGTTCCAAATCGCCACACCATGAAAACCAAGAATATGATATACACAGTAAAAAGAAAAATCTTCATACATCTTCTTTTTTTTTTTTTTACATCAAAAAGTAGGGATTATTGTGTGACTATGGAAGCAAAACAGACTCGCAGCTCTGGCACTGCGGGGCCTCCAAGTAAGAGGAGTGGCAACCAACTGGCTGCTCTGGCTCCATCAGAGGCGGCGGCGATGCGGGGCCTCTTTCTATTTGCTAAATAGAAGTCAAATGTTAATCTGCTAAACAGGACAGAATAGAGAACGACTTCTGTCTTTTCTCCTCCTCACATAAACTGGAAATCCAGCAGGTCTTCCTGTGTGTCGAGCCCATCCATCACATCGCAGCAGCCCCTTTAAACAATTCTCTCGCCGTCCAACGCTGCAGTTTCCCCCAACTCCCCCCTACTGAACTTTCCAGTTCTACAACTGCTCCTGGGCCTGAACTACTGAGGATGTGCAGTCAGTACAGACGTGTTCCTCGGAGTCAAGATCAAGTTCAACCAGTAACAGAGGGATTCGCCGGTCCTGCAATTTGAAAAACTCACGAAAACATTAAAGAAATCTCTTATTTTTTGAATAGAGATTTAGATAAAGTCAAAGGCGGCTAAATCTGAAAGTGAATCCCTTTCTCCCCATTGTGGCTCTTCATCCTGCCAAAGCCAACACTATTCACACCAAAAGATGTTTTGAAAACAGAGCGGATGAATCCGACCCCACGTTCAAGAATGGAGGAGGAAACTTAACTTTCCAAAACAATCGCATATATATATACGTATGTCTGTTCATATACAGACGAGGGGCTGTGAAAGCCAACTTTCTGTCACCTCTAACTTTCTTTGTTTTCATTTCTCTCTGACCTATCCCATAATAGGCTGCAGATGCTGCGACGAACATGTGTTATTTGTCAGACGACTGCGATTTTTGAAATGTTTAAATATCAAAATGGTGATTTTAATCCAAAATGTCGAAAGCAGCAGCACAGGAATCACTCTTCACCTGAGTAATGTGGCATTTATGAGACGAAATATGATCGCTTTATTTAAAAAAAAATTTCTTTAGTTGTTTGACATAAAATGCACGTGGCGGTAAATTGAAGGTTCAGCTGGAGGTGATAGGGCAGAGGGGACAAAGAAAGCTGAGACTCAGACTGTAAACCAGGCGGCAATGTACATTTTTGTTTTCTGTCAAACAACAAAACTGAAGAAAAGTTTTAGCCATTTTCCAATTTATTTTTCTTTTTTTGTTTTGTCTTTTTCTCCCCCTTCCAAATTACTTGAAAAAGCTAAAAGGGTCGAACGAGGAATCATAGAGCCAAGATGGCGGCGCACATGAGTGCAGCGGCTCTTTCTTTTCCAGGCTTTTTTGAGTGTTCTCTGATGTGCGAAGGCTTTGTGCTTTGCCAAGCAGGGGACATCTGCAGCTGTCAGGAATTGATCAAACCATGGAACTATGGCACTTTATATCCATTTGTTTTGTCTCATATTGCTCTTATCTCTGTGATGTATTGTAGTGTAGTGTTATTTTTTCAACTTTATCATTTTAGATCTTAATGCGCCTTCCAGGTCACGGGCACAGTTCCTGTAATCTCCACTGGCTCATTCTCGTTTTCATCCAATCATAACCAGACACACACTTCTCTTGAAGCGAGCGTCGTGGCCCGTCAAAACCACAGTCAAATAAACGTCCACTCATAGTTCACTCAGCAAAAACGAGTGACCTGTGAGTGACCTCTCTCATCTCTGGGGAGTTTCAGAAGGTAACAAGATTTTTCAGATGTTAGCAACTCGAGAGCCGTCGTTGGAAGGGTGCTGGAGACGTTCGAAGATCCGACACTGATACCTTCAGTTTGGACGTGGTCTTGGACGTGAATTCGTGGGGTAATAATCAAAGCCAATAGCAAACTAAAGAGCAGCTGGCCGCCGCCCAAAAACGAAAAAAACTCCTTTTAAACCACTGGTATATAATAATTCGAACACAATTCACCCACTGAATATGTTATAATCTTCTAATGTCATTGTGGGATTTATTGATGGTGGTGACGGGTTTGGGCCTGAAGAATCTTGCATCAGTCCTGTTGGTAGCACTTTTTTTTCCCTCTCCCCAACCAGACATGCAACATCTTGAGATGAGTCCCAGACCCGAGGCCTAACCACACAACCCCAGGAGGACGACGGGGAGAGCGAAACAAGCCCCCAGTTACTCGCCAGTATATCATGTGCCGGACGATTGTGAGAACCAGAGGAGGGCGAGGAAGGAGGATAGAGGGAAGAGGAGGGGTCGGAGGAGGAGGAGGAGGAGGAGGAGGAGGAGGAGGAGGAGGAGGAGGAGGAATTAGGAGAGAGACAGAGAGAGAGAGTGTGTTTATTGAAGTTTTTCGTCTCCTAACTCAGACAGAGAGCAGACTGCAGAGGATAATGAGAAACAGATCTGTGGTGGGGAGAGAGAGAAAAGAGGGGAGGGGAGACTGGAGAGAAGGAGGGACGAGGAGGAGTCGGTGGGGAGATGAGAGGAGGGAGGAGGAGTGGGGTTAAAAAAGGGAAGAAAAAAAGAGGAAAGGGGAGGAGAGGGAGCAGTGACAGCCCAAAAAAGGGGGGTAATGTGTTCATCACCACAGGAAATAGGCCCTTCTTATATGCAAGTAACTGACAGTAAGCGTCACAGCCCTGGTGGCCCTGCGGACGGACCGGCCTACAACGGAGACGGCATGAGTCCTTCTCATGAGTCCTGCTCATGAGTCCTTCTCATGAGTCCTGCTCATGGTTGGGGGAACAATAATATACATGTATAGTTTTGGGAAAACCCCAAATGTGTGAAACAATTATTGATTCTGAGGATGACGTGAAGACAAATCCATAGGAAATTTAATGTTTGGATGCTGTGGAATAAGAGAGAACAGAAGTTTAAATTAAGTAAATGTTAAGTGAGTTTGGCTAAAAGAGAAACCTCCAGAGTGAGCGAGGAGGGGGCAGAGGAGGGAGAGGAGAGAGAGAGGGAGGAGGAGGGGGCGAGAGGAGGGAGAGAGAGAGGGAGGAGGAGGGGGGAGGGAGAGGAGAGAGAGAGGGAGGAGGAGGGGGCGAGAGGAGAGAGAGGGAGGAGGAGGAGGGGGGAGGGAGAGGAGAGAGAGAGGGAGGAGGAGGGGGCGAGAGGAGTGAGAGGGAGGAGGAGGAGGGGGCAGAGGAGGGAGAGGAGAGAGAGGGAGGAGGAGGAGGGGGGAGGGAGAGGGAGGAGGAGGGGGCAGAGGAGGGAGAGGAGAGAGAGGGAGGAGGAGGAGGGGGCCAGAGGAGAGAGGGAGGAGGAGGAGCAGGAGGGGGCGAGAGGAGAGAGAGAGGGAGAGGAGGGAGAGAGGAAGGAGGAGGGGGCGAGAGGAGGGAGGGTGGCGGTCATGACTGACAGGCAGAACATCCTATGGGGAAAGAGTAACGGACCAACTGGAGCTGGGAAACCCACCCAGAGGCAATTAAGGGTAAAGGACGACAAAAATATTTGATAAACTTTTTCTCTCCCCCCTCCATCCCCCTCCCTCTGTCTCGAAGAAGAGGGACACGCTACAGGGACGATGACGATGATGATGATGATGGCGATGGAGCTGGAAGGAAGGAGGCGACTTTATCTGGGAGTCATGTCGTTTCGGGAAAAGACTGTGATATCTCCCGAGCTGAGGATTTGATTTTGGACCGCAAGGCATCAAGTGTGGAGCGGGGAAGGAGGAGGAGGAGGAGGGGGGAGAAGAAGAAAGAAAAAGAAAAGTTGCAAAGATCCGATCACGTCAAGCAGATCGTGTGGAAGCAGCGTGGAGAAGTTGCCGGAGTTTGACACGGACGAAACCCTCCAAGGCGCGGAGACGTACTGCGCAATGCGCCGCGCGTAAAGACAAGGACTTTGGATAAAAGCTCTTTTTTCTCTCTCTTTTCTTCAAGAGACACAGAAGTCGCAGGGGTTGATAAGCGGGAGATAAGGGTGTAGATCCCCCCCCCCCCCCCCCCCCCCCGTGTGTCTGCGTCTCTGCGTCTCTGTCCCCTGCTGCCGGAGGGCGATGGGGGCCGCGCCGGGCTCGGGCTGGGAGGAGGGCGAGTTCGAGTTCAAGCTGGTGTTCGAGGAGGAGCCGCCGCCGCGGCCGAGCCAGGGGCCGTCGCCGGTGCGCACAGCCGAGCCGGAGAGCTCCGGTGCCGCGGAGGACCGCGAGGGCGCCCTGCTGCGCCTGGAGCCGGCCAGCGGCAACAGCAGCCTGGGTCAGACGCGCCTCTCGGATTGGATGAATGTGTCTTGACGTGAAGCTCTCGAGTGACCGGGCGATGAAACTTCTGCGTGACTGTGTGTTGCAACGAGGGGCCTTCGTCCGCGTGTGTGTGTGCGTGCGTGTGTTTGTGTGTCTGAACTTGCATGTGTGTATGTGTGTGTGTGTGTGTGCGTGCGTGCGTGTGAACTTGCATGTGTTCTGTGCGTGCGTGTGTGTGTGTTAGTGTGTTTGAGAACTTGCATGTGTTCTGTGCGTGCCTCTTACTGCAAGAATGTGAGCACAAGTATATTTTTATTGTGTGTTTGTTTTGTGTGTGTGTGTGTGTGTGTGTGTGTGTTTATGCAATTTGCCCTGTGCACATTACTTTTTCCTTGTTAGTGCATTTGTGTGTGTGTGTGTGTGTGTGTGTGTGTGTGTGTGTGTGTGTTCGGCACCAAACGCAATGTGTTTCTAATCAGCTGTGCGTGTGAGTAGAGTTAACAGTTGCCATCTGGGTAGGAACCTCAACCTCTGTGTACTGAACCTCCATCTCCCATATTTTTCACTACGCGCACACACACACACACACACACACACACACACACACCTC
The DNA here is from genome assembly GCF_022379125.1 of Scophthalmus maximus. Taxonomy (NCBI): domain Eukaryota; kingdom Metazoa; phylum Chordata; class Actinopteri; order Pleuronectiformes; family Scophthalmidae; genus Scophthalmus; species Scophthalmus maximus. Next base: position 24,081,324 of record NC_061519.1, read on the forward strand.
ATGTCCTCACGTCCACCCTCTCGTTTGTTTCCCACCCTCACTGGCATACAAGTTGTATCACCACACCCAAGGCATGAAACTGAATTGCAGGAGGAAGGAGAGCGTTCCCTCACCCTGGGTGATTCAGTTTTTCACTTGTCAGATCATAAACCTTCACAAACGTTGATCCGAGTCTCGTGGCATCTCCCCCCACAAACACTGTGACACCACACCTGATATTAGATGGTACGTCCCCGGGCCTATATTCTCCACATCTATCGGAATAACATGCAAACGAAATATAGCAATGAGGACTTGACCACCTTGGTTATTGGCTGCATGTGTGAGCAGTTAAACTAAACTATAACTTTTAGAAGCCTGGAAGGATATATAGAAATATTCTGGATTTTATAATAATCCCACTTTTTCTTTCGTGAAATCTAAAAAATCTGCATGCAAATCACTGGAATCAAATTTTTGTCCGAGGCAGCATGAGGCCAGGGATTGTGGCTCGAAAAAACACCCACTTGGCAACAACGCTCCGACTTAATGAAGGTTAATTTATAGCAGAAACACCCAATTTTAAAACAACAGTAACAAAAGCAAAATGTGTTTCATGTCACGGTTAGATACGCAATCGTCTTTGTAAGGTCGGCGTTGGCCCGAGAGACAGATTCAACAGTAATGAAGGAGAAATAAAAACTCAGGACACAGAGACTTCAAACTGTGTTCATCATCACCAGCTGTCTGGTAAACTTTGGTAGGAGCATTTCTAAGATTTAAAAAATTTGATTTTGTCCTCCATCCGTACGTGAGATGACTGAATTTCAGCAAGTCAAACTTTTTGTCTACCACTAGTCTCCTAAAGACTAAGGACACAGAATAAACAACACATTGGACTTGAGAGACTTCTCCACGTGTCACGTGATCAGAGCTGCAACAGCGAATCGATTGATCGATGAGTAACTCGATTAGTCGACCACTAAATTAATCGCCAACTGTGTTGATAATCGATTCATCGGTTCGTTCAAGACGTTTTTATGATACAAAAAGTCAAAATCCTCTGATTTCAGCTACTTGAATGTGAATATTTCCTGGTTTCTTTGTGCCTTTATGACAGTAAACTGATTATCTTTGGTGTGTGGACAAAGCAAAACATCATCTTGGGGGTTTGGGGAAACATGATCAACATTTTTCACCATTTTATGACATTTTACGGACCAAACAACTGATCAATTAATGGAGAAAAAAAAATATACAGATTAATCGATAATGAAAATAATTAGTTAGTTGCATCCCTACGTGAGATGTGTTTAAGAAAGCAAAGAAACAAACAAAAAAAAAACGTGCCAATCCTCTGCTGGTCTGTATTTGAACGTGTAAATGATCTTAAAGGGGCAGTCAGCGATTCTGAAGCGATACACGTTTTGTAAAAAAAATCAGCAAATATTTTCTCACCGTTCGTTAGCTGTCGCTGTTGTGTGTGCGCCAGAAATAAATCGGGGGTTTTATGGCGGCAGCCCAGGCTCCGTAAAACAAAAAAAAATAGTGCTCACTGCCCCTTTAACAGGAAAGACTGAAGAATAGATGAAATTAGCTATTAATACACAATATTTCTTTTTCCTGATTGTTGAGCTTGTGAATCATCTCACCACAGCTCATCAGATTTATCCCTCGAGCACTCGAGGGGTCCTGACCTCCAGGTCAATCTGCTTCCATCACTGCAATCAACATCTGCATTTTTACTTATTCAGAAAGAAAACACAAACATCTGAAAATCATTTGGCAAGGTTTTATAAAAACTTGATGGATTTCACCGTGATGCATCTCAACTTGTAAACACACAATCTTCTGTGTAAAATTGTACGTTTCCGTCACTGTTTAGTTTTGAATCTTTGACAAATGACGCAAACTTAGTTTTTTGTTTTTATCTTTTCTTGCGACGTGTGGCTTCTTACACCTCCTGCATAATGTTCAAACTATTTGTTTGTATTAATAATACTGTATATACGTGCAAACGTAACTACAACAGAAAAAGTCAGCAACTTCTAATTATCGCTCGTTCGACGAATGTCAAGATGAGGCGTCCCACTACTGTATGATTAATCGTAGCCAGCAGCAGAATTAAAAGCTGCTTCGAAGCTGAAGATCATTTCTTTTTTTTTACCGACCGGTTTTTATGACATGGACACACTCCTCAATTTCATTATAGAACCCTGTAGTGTCATATGGGGATGTAGATAATCAGATTATGCCCATTTCAAAATGCCTCAGATTCATTTTTCCTCCCTCCGTGGGGGTTGGCAACCATTGACTGGAACATCTCTCTCTCTCTTGTTCTGATTTTTTTGAGGTTCAACTCAGGACACACAATAAAATATTACCGTGCACTCGATTTGTTCGACTTTAGATGAGATTTTATTGTGCTCAGCGAGTGTTTAGGTAACTTGTCTTGGCTCCAACCCCGCTGGTCGGTGTACACACTGGTCTAAAATCTTGGTTTTTCGAGTGAAAAGCCGTCCACCAGCGGAGGAGTGGCCTCGGCGCTGCAGCTTTAATCACTTGGAAATATTCTTTGTTGCCAGGAAACATTTGAAGAGGGTTTTTTTTTCACAACCAACTCTTAATTTGCTGGCAGTTGCTATTGTGTGTCCGCGTTGCCCCAAATTTTTTTTGCCGGCATGGGCCTGCCGCCATGCGCTGCAGCGCAACAATGACCAATTTGGAGCCTCGCTCATTACAGGGTAAACTACCGTTTGGCTCCGTGTGGAGGCCGACCGCACGACGCTGGGGAAGTGTTGTGGCGAGGACGCTGGTTTCCAGCGGTTGTGGTTATTTGGTTGTTTGCAATCCATGAACTTTTTGTTGAGAAAGTTGAAAGGGAACCTAGAGAAGCCCCCAAATCATCTTCATCACTGTCCAGTGAAGAGCAGCAGGGGTTGGCTTTGCGAGATTTGACACAGATGTAAACTTCATGATTTGGTTAGGATTGAAATTTTTGAAGTGATTTGGCACATTTACTTTGATGTGAGTCAAGGTTTTTATACATCAGAATGAACTCTTTGAGATCATACGAAGCACAAAAGCTCCCCCTTAATAAGAATGTAAGGTTTGTCCTCTCTGGGCTCCGGTAGAAACATTGAGGTGCGACTTGGCGTCTGTACATACAATGTTCATGTACACGGCTCGTTCTGAGGCGATAAGAACAAAAGTATACTTAGTTTCAGGTGATAATAAACTGATGAAAATATTTTTATGAATATGACATTTGATATCTGTCCATAGATCCCACTAAATCCTTCACACTGGTCCTTTAATATCCATATCATTCAAAATATGGCATCATAACCTAATGTTATTTATTCAACATTTTTGTTGTTTGTAATAATCAAATGAGAAATGCAGTGTGAATTTGTAGTGGTGCTGTTAGGCAGACTTTATAACCTTTTGACAGAAGGCTAACGGTTTCCCCCGTTTCCAGCCTTTGTGCTAAGCTAAGCTAACCGGCTTCTGGCTCTGGCGTCATATTCACATTAAAGTGACAACAATGAAACACTTCCTGCTTTTTTCCACTTGGTAACAATTACTGACTATAAAAAAGTCAGACTATAAAGTAAAATGAATGTGTAGATTACGCAAAAATGTAGCTTTACTTTCCACAAATTTGTGTTTACAATATTTTTTGATTGATATCTAAGGAGTCTTTTTGAAAGTGCCACATATAAAAGAACAAAGAACAGCCGGTTTTCCAGGACTAACTGTCATCGCATGGTTGTGGAAAAAGATCAGTGCGAGGTCACATGACCCCCAGAACCCACAACATGTGATATGAAATGAAGGGTGTTTGAAGAAGGAAAATTTGAGGGGTTTTTTTTCTTCTCTTACGGTAAAGCAGCCAGAAAATAAATAGCTGCCTTGTGGAAGTAAAGGTGAATATTAGGGTATTACAATTTACACTTTTTGTTAGCGGCCTTTGAATATTTATTTATTTATAATTTTTTGTGAATTACACCAAGATCTGTCCACAGATATTATACAAATCAGAAACTGCCCTCCAGTATATTCAGTCTGCTCTCTGAACCTGAACTGTTCCCTCTCTTCATTTTCTAAATCATATATATATATAAACATATATATATATATGTATACACACACACACACACACACACACACAGCCAGTGTTGGTGTTGTCCATGTTTCCTCAAATTCAACTGTCGTTTTCTTTGTTCATTATTTTCAGTAACAGACAACCACTCGGCTTCCTCTCATGCAGTTCACCCAATCTGCATCCCCAGCCCGCCTCCCTCGGCCAGTCAGCGGGCCGGGATGCATTCCCCGCCTCCGAGAAGGGCCCAGGTCAGGGAGTTCAGCGGGACCTACGAGAGCCTGCCAGCGCGCTCTGTGCAGGTGAGACAACCTGTTCACACACCCTGTTATACTCAAACTGTTTGAACGTAAAACCACTTTATAGTTTTGCTTGAAATGTGCAGCTGTTCAGTGGCTTCATCATGCAGCAGCAGTTCCTGTTCCCAGTCGCATTAATTCATGATCATAATTTAAATGATTTAAAGTATTGAGGCAGCTAAATGCCGGCTGATAGAATGTCCCTTTTACTTTTTGTTTAGACCACTGACAATGAACTGTGACAGATCTGCAACTATTGATGTCTTTCGTTTGCCGTTCGTTGGTTTCTTTAGTCTATGTTAGAAAACAGTAAATCATGTCTTGCACAATGTTCAAGAGCCCGAGGTGACGTTTAATGCCTTTTTTTTTCCAAACGACCGTCCAAATCCAAAAGGTTCAAGTAATGAAATACAGGAAAGAAGTAAAATCCTTAATCCGAGAAGCTGGGAAAAAAGCTGAAATATTTAGCATTTTGGCTTGATGGATAATTTGGACAATTATGTGATGATTAAATCTTTTGTCATTTCCTGTCTTTTGATTGAGAGACGACACTAGGAGAATAAAGTATTCCCTCCCTCGCTCTGATCTTCCGTTCAGGTTTCAGAGTCTCGTGTGGTCGAGTGTCCAAGCATCCAGATAACCACCATCTCCCCGGAAGACGACGCAGCACCCACCATTTCCAGCTACTGGGACATGGGTGGCGGCGGCGGTGGGTGGGACCGAGAACGCCTCTACCTCCCCCTGCTGGACCCCTTTTCCTACCGTGAAAGATGCCCGGGCTCCCTCAGCCCCAGCCCCGCCTCCAGCCCCTCCTCCCGCGGCTGGCTCAGCCCCGCCTCCAGCTGCGACTCCCTGCTGGTCGAGGAGGACGAGCTCAACGAGGCCGCCATCAATTTGGGGCTCTCGCCGTCGTCAAGGCCCACTTCCCCCGGGGGTAAAAAGCGCAGAAACTCCCCTCTGGCCTCCCCCTGCACCTCGCGGAGGGGCAGTTACTCAGAGGAACTGCAGGGTTACAACCTGGAGGGCGGAGACTCCAACCCTCAGTCGCAAGCTCCGCCCGGCAGCTGTGAGCTCAGCATCCCGCAGAAAACCAGGAAGACGTCATTGGAGCAGGTAAAGACGCCCGTTTGGTTTTTGTGGCGAAGTATGTCAATTGCGGCGGTGAACGTCACTGTTTTGTCGTCCAGCTGTCGTCCAGGGAGGTGGATCAGGAGCAGGCTCCGGGCCACAGCTCCCCCTGCCCGCCGCCAGAGAGCCAGCAGACCAGGAGAGAGCCCCCTCCGCTGGGCATGGACTACCTCTCTGTGCCCCCTGCCCTGGCCTGGGGCCGGACCCGGGCCAGTGCCCACAGCCCTCTGTTCAGGTGAGGACACGCGTAGGCAACATCTACTCTACTGGTACGACAAAGATTTATATTCATTCAACCAAATGATAAGACAGATTTCAAAAGCTGATCCTTTCACTGACAGCGTGCTGTGTCACGCACCTGTCATGTTTGCATGTGTAAATTACATGTAAATCTCATTTATTCCTCCACGAAATAGTTATTCACATGCGTCTGCTGTGCCTCTCAGCACTCACCGAGTAAAAAAAAAACCCTCGGTCTAATAATTGTCCAACCCGACGCAGGTCCAACGCGCTGCCGCCACTCGACTGGCCGCTGCCGTCCCAGTTCGACCAGTACGAGCTGCGCATCGACGTGCAGCCGCGCCCACACCACAGAGCCCACTACGAGACCGAGGGCAGCAGAGGAGCCGTCAAGGCTGCGCCGGCGGGACATCCTGTCGTCAAGGTGAAGCGCAAACCTTGCAGTAACACACGGGACAGAGAAACAAAATTACATTCACTTTAATTTCAAATCAAGCTTACTTATAAATAATTCTGGAACCAAAAGTCTTCACACGGAGGTTGCGGCTCACTGCTGTTGACCTCCTCATGCCGGTCGGATCTTAAACCTCTGACACTGAGTCTCTCTCCTCACAGCTGTGTGGATACACGGAGAGGAAACCGCTCTCTCTGCAGGTTTTCGTTGGAACAGCTGACGACAGATCCATCCGGCCGCATCCTTTCTATCAGATACACAGGTACTGAATCGCTTTTCAGCAAGTCAAACTTCTTTCCGAGTGTCCCTCTGTCGAGACACAACATAGTGTATATCAACGGGACGCATCGTGTGATCACTGTGGCTGCATCTACCACCAGCTGCTTTTTGTGCTGTTTGAGTTGGATGCTTTTTTTGCAGCAGTCATTGTCAGTGTCAGAAGAAAAGCATCAAGAGTTTGTTAGATTCTTCTTCTCATCTTGTATCTTGGGGCATCTGTGAGATATTCTGTGAGCATCAACAGGATGTAATTAGTTTGTATTTGAAAATATTCAACGGATCTGGACAGTTCCGTTTCCAATGTGGATGTAATTTGGCTTTGGAGGAATTTGGATGTCTCTTTACTGGATTCAATCAAATGTAGCAACAATAAATAAAATAGCAGAATAGCAGTGCATATCACCCGGGCGCGAACATGGTCACCTTGAGCAGCAGGCCCTGGTTCGACTCCCGAGTGGTTGGACCCTTAACCGCGTGTCTCTCACCTTGTTTCCTGTCTCTCCTTCAAAATTTCACAATACACATACATAAGTTTAAGGGCTGCAGCTATTGATTAAGTTAAAGGGGCAGTAAGCGATTTTTAATCCTGATACACTTCTGGTAAAATTCAGCAAATATTTCCTTGCGGTCAACTAGCTGTCCGTTCTGTGTGTGCGCTGAAAAAAGATCCATGTTTTTTCGGCTCAGTCCTGGCTCTGTAAATCGAAAACAAAAGAAATGGGCACAGTTTGTAAATATCACTTGCACCACGCCTTAAGGGACTAGCTGGTGCTAGAGACAACCTTTCTCCAAAATAGCTCACTGCCCCTTTAAGAGACGTGCTGGCGTCAACCGCTACGGTTTTAGCGTGTCCGAGTCCCATACCCAAGGTCGCGGGTTTGAACCCCAATCACTGCGTTCAGAAAATCAACATTGAACAATCTTTCTCCAAAATAGCTTAATGCCCCTTTGATTAAAGATTAATCTATCAGTTATTTTTTATCTATAAAATATGTGGGGGGAAAAAAGGCCATCACACTTCCCAGACCCCAAAGAGACAAGTTTGTTTTGTTGTAAAACCAGCAGCTACAGTCGAGGGGCTTTAACCATCACATGATCACCGGCCTCGACCATCTCAGGGCTGCGATTCGTGGATTTAAAAACAACAACCATCAACCTGTAACTGGAGGCGTGTGACGTTTAGCCTGTTTCTGTCCCGGCAGGGTGACGGGGAAGATGGTGGGCACTGCCAGTCATGAGAGCGTTCAGGCCGGGACCAAGCTGCTGGACATCCCCCTCAACCCAGAGAACAACATGACTGCACTGTGAGTAAATGTTTCCTCCACATGCCCACAAATTAAGTTCTTCTCTTTTTTATAATCCAATTTCCAAAGCAATTTTTTAAGGCCAGTACAGCACACTATATGTTTGAGGCTAATTATTCAGATTCCTTTTTACTGGGCCAGTGTGGCTTAACGTCAACCGCTTAGCCATGGTGGAAAGTACAATTTTGCATTTTCTGCAACTTTATACTTGTACTCCACCTCATTTTAAGCGAAAACATTATGTTTTTTAACCCCACAATGTTTTATTTGACATGTTGAGCCCTTTGTAGATTAAGACTCTAATATTTGGATTTTGTAAGATTTTTCATAAAAAGAACAGATGTTATATATGTATTAAGACCGTAAGATTGTTTGACATTAATTAACACAATGTGGTTTGTTAGCTGCTCAAGTAAAGAATGGTTTTCTCTCTAAATTTCCCAGATTTCTTTTGTTTAAAATAATTGCAATTATTAAAAATTTTATATCAGGGAAAAAAATCCAAAATATGAATATACATTTATGTATCAGCACCATTCTTTCTCCTTCTGTCCTTCTTATCTCTCCCATTAATCATCTCATGACCCCTCAGATTTATGCTGTGACCCTTGGAGGGGCCCAATCGGCCAAACTGCTCACACACTGATCACGCATCGATGTTAACCATCAAATAATGTCAGATATAATAATATATGACATTTTATCTCACAACAATTCCTTGACAGTTCAAGTTGAAAAATAAAACTGAGTAGTGTTTTCTTCCACCGCTCCTGCCGATAACCAGCGTGCAAAGTACCAAACCTCGACCGAGCGGCGGAGCCTTCCCTGGATAAATGTAAATGTAAACTCTTCTGTCGTAGCATCGACTGCGCCGGGATCCTGAAGCTGAGGAACTCGGACATCGAGCTGAGAAAAGGGGAAACGGACGTCGGCAGGAAGAACACGCGCGTTCGCTTGGTGTTTCGTACCCACCTCCCTCTGGCGCCCCCTGTGGCGCCGCCTGGCCGGGTCCTGGCTCTGCAGGCTGCCTCGCTGCCCATCGAATGCTGTGAGTCGATGGTCACATGTTCGTTTTTCAACTTTCGTACAATCTTGACATTTTTATACATTGTTAGAAAGCTTTCCTGATTCTGTCTGTGTAAAACATTTTAGGATTCTCATGTCACTGCATTCACCGTTGATACAGAATTGGTTATGGCTGCAGAAAGTTTTCCACAGGAGAGACACTATTGGAGGCCTCATATTCCAATTTTTATACGAAAAAAATGTCTTCAATATTCTTTTTCCATGTTTTTATGCCCCTGAAAACTTGGTTCAGTATCTCATATACTCATTCTGACTTTTTGGTTGTACATTTTAAGTGTTGATTTTCAAAGCAACACCAGAGATGTGACTGACCTCTAAATGTTTGAAGAACAGCAACCTCTTTTATTTTGGCTACATTTTTTTTCAGTCGAGGGGAGCAACAAAACAAATAGTCGAGCAATTGTTTCCGTTCTACTGCAAACAGGCTGTAGATTATGATGATATTTACCGGTACTGAAGATGTTTAATTTGCCAGATTCTTTTCTCCCTCCCTCCCTCAGCCCAGCGTTCGGCCCAGGAGCTGCCCGTCATCGAGTCCGTCAGTCTCACTTCCTGCTGTGTGGAGGGCGGAGAGGAACTTCTGCTGAGTGGCACCAACTTCCTGCCGATCTCCAGGGTTCTTTTCATGGAGAGGGGGACAGGTAAATGTCCGCAGGGGGGGACGCGTGAACAACTTCCGATGCTGCTCTTAATTGAAGGTAGCCAGTATTTAGATGAGGACAATAATGTGGTTGTGAATGTGGAATTTCTAAAGCGATAAATACGATTAGAGTTCAGAAACTGTCTTAACAAGCATTTAAATTAATTTCAGTAAGGGAGAAAAAGTAAGTAATTCAAGAAGCAAAGTCATTCAATGAAAAAAAACAACAGGATGAATAATAGTTGTTCTATTTATTATCTTTGAATAGACGAGTAGTGTAGTTTGGGATCAATAGTGTCTGCATCAGATTTTTTAAATAAATACACGACGTGGGAAAATGTTTAAACTGTGTGTGTGACATATTCTGGAACTATGTTTAACTCATTCAAAGTTGACGAAAAACATTGGTTCTTTGTTGCCAGGTGATTATACATATATGAACACATGGTTATGGACAATATGTTCAATTTTCCCACTGTAGCTCTAAACAAATATTGAAGTTTCAGGAACGGGAAGAGGAGTGAGTTTTACAAACAATATTTAATCTGGTAGATAATAGTCATGTTGGAAAAATAAAAAACCTCCTACGTACTGTATATTTGCAGTCAAAAATCAGAAGCCTCATTTCCTAGGCCTCCAGTTTAAAAAAATGATGAATTGAGGTTAAGATTTGAATCATTTGTCAGAGGAAACTGATTTAAAAGCAAAAGCAACCGAAGCTTTGACGTCAGACATTAACTGTGATCTAGTGAGAGCAAGTAAATGATATTCATTAGACGGACTGTGGGTTTGTTTAAGTGTGTGTGTGTACGTGTGTGTACGTGTTTGTTTGTGTGTTTGTGTGTGTGTGTGTGTGTGTGTGTAAGCGTGCATCTGGTTTACACTTTATTCTACCGTATGTTCTTATCTATCAGATGGTAAATTGCAGTGGGAGGAGGAGGCTCATGTCGACCGTGACAACAGCAACGAGGTAAATTCGTGTAATGTGTAAAAAAAAAAAAGAAGAAGAAAACTACAGAACTTTTTAAGCTCCAGTTTGAAATGAACAGATGGAGCTAAAAGCTTCTGATGAACGTGTTTCCGGTCGTGCCCTGTGTCGTGTCCACACCCTCTTTTCTTTTCTTTTTTTTACCTCGTAGTGTTTGTTGTGCGTGAGAGTTCCCGCCTACAGCGACCTGTCCGTCAGTCGGCCCGTGTCGGTCAGCCTGTACGTCTCCAACGGGAAGAGGAAGAGAAGCAGCACTCACTGCTTCAAGTATCTGCCCAGTGAGTTTCCTCCCTTCTCACCTGATTCTGCTCGCAGCTCATGTGTCATGGTGGATTTCAGATTTGGGAGACAAAGTCGAAAGGTTGATTTTCCTCCTGTGGTGACAGAACCATCTCTGACCTTTAGACACCTGAACAGTATGATTTTTTTATGTACATTCACAGGAATTAGTGATGAATTTACTCACGTATTGACATGTAACATCAAATATATTGTTATGTAAATACAATACATTATAACATGCATATTTATTTATTTATTTTAGAATATACCGTTTTTTAAGTTTATTTCTTATAATTGCACTTCCTGAACTGTACCTCAATATTTTCTGGGTACCGTTGCAATTGTTCAAAGCATCCAAACGTGAAATGTGAAACTTGGACAGATGTGATGATCACTGTGTTCAATATTAATTTGATTTAATCGTAATTGTAGAGCATATTTTGTCAAACTAAAAAATGGTACATGTTCATATTCCCAAAACGAAGGTATTAACAAAAAGTAAGCACGTTATGAGGAATCATATTTGCAGTCATGTTAAGAAACTAAAACAAATGACAGCCTTAATTCTGTGAGGAAATATTTTCTCATTTTCATTAGATTCATAGAAATGTTTCGAAATCTGTTCCTCTCTGGAATATCTCAATCCAACATTTATTTACAGAATACTCGGCTTACTCTTTTTTTTTTATTAATGAGAAAAAATATATAAACAATATTAAATTTTACTAAAACTCAATGTAAACACATATTGTTTTCTGTTTTTCCCCGGAGTAATGTTTAAAGAGGAGGACCCTCTGCTGCCCCGGCCCTCTGTGCTGCCACTGGACAGGGGGACCGTGTGTTCTGTCGAGGGCCAGCTCAGGATGGACGGGGGCTTCCACGTGAGGGCCGACACTGGGGCCGATGATCAAGGTCTGGGCTTCCACTTGCCCCCCTACCCATCCACCTACTCTCCTCCCTGCCCCATGAGCTACCACGAGGAGTACTGCTCTAAGCCCGATGGCGCGCTGGAGGAGCCCGGTGGATCCAGGGCGGCGCTCTCCGAGCGTCACCCCAGCTTCGAGAACCTGGAGCTGGGCTTCACCGAGCTCCTTCCCCCCCTGTACCCCCGCGGGCCACAGCCGCCCTCCCCTTCTCCTTCCCCGTGGCTGGACTCACCCTACCTGTCCTCCTCACCCTCTCCCTCCCACTCCTCCTCTCTCAGCCCGTTCCCAGCCAGCAGTCCTATCTCAACCTCCCCTCTGCCTCACATCGCCACCTCCCCTTACCCCCAGTACTCCGCTTATCCTCAGGAGATGTGTCCCTCCCCTCCCTCCAACCCCAGTCCCTATCAGGACATGTACCCGGCGCCTTACTCCCATTACGACGGCTGGGATCCCCAGGGCCGGGTGGTGGGGATGGGACACGGTGGAGAGAGGGATGCCAAGATCCAGGAGTGCCCCCTGGAGTTTACCAGCTCAATGTCTATGCACCACATTACCTTTGAAGAAGGTGAGTAACAGTTACGGACCTCCGTGTTGAGGAGTGTGTCTGCGTGTTTCTGCGTGGGTGCTATGTATGGATACGTGGGATACGTGAGTGTGTAGATTGGTGAGATTGTAAAAAGTTTGATGACAGAAAAAATGGCTGAACTAATGGTTACAGTTTGTGCAAAAGCTTTTTATTCTAATTTGGTTTTCCGCCGTTATTTTGTAGTTGGCAGTCTAGAGAAGGGGAACAAGGGTCTGACATGCAGCAGACGTCACAAAGGTCCTGAAATCTGGGCAACGGTGTCATAGTGAAAAAACTGTGTTGTTTTTTTTACATCAACACATAATATAAACAACTGTTTTTGATAAACAATCTGTGTTATGGATAAACAGTTTCTACGTTACCAAGAGAGTAGATGAGGTAAATACTATCAGCTCATATTATCTTGACCCTTTGTGGCGAACTCTAAAAGATTCATGCTCGTACGGCCAAGTGATGAAGAACTGTGAGTTGTGAACTAGGCTGCAAAACATTTCATCTGCAGAGTTTCAGGCCAGAATAACATCATTTAACTGTTTCCCTTGTGTTATGTTAGTGTCTTAGATTTATTTATATGTATCTACGATTGTCTTGATCTGAAAATGTTGCCTTAATATTTGTATCAGGGCATCATAGCGAAGAGATGGATGTAGGAAAAGTGTTTCAGATGCTGCTTTCCAGCTTTCCAAATAAATGAGTATAAAATTACTTGGTTATTACTTACAGGTTTATTACCCTTTTGTCGTAGCGCTGCGCGAGTTTCTGCAGGTACGAGTGACAGTGAGTGCATCAGGTGGACAGGCGGGTGGAAGGGCTTCACTGACTTATTCTCTCTCCTCCCGCCACAGTGTCGGAGTTCATCGGCGAGGACATCCAGTCCTACCAGTCGGCCTCGCAGATGGACAACCAGCCCAACTGAGCGAGCCGATGACCAGCAGCAATTGAAATCCTCTCTATGCACTCGGTGTTCGGATGCGTCGCTCCGGTCGCGCGTGGCGCCGACAGGGGAACTTGGATCACCAGGACGCCGTTGTAATTATGACCACATGCCGCTGTTACAGTTTTATAAAGGGAAACTAATGTTTTTTGACATGTTTTCATTATAAATTATACAAGAAAGTGTTTTGGATTTATGTGTTTTTTTATTGTGACGAAACAAACAAGGCGCTCAGACAAGGTGAATCTAGTGACTGAGGGGAAAAAGGCTTTAGATGGTTAAATAAGATATGATAAAAGACACAGTATATTTTCTTTGTTTAAAGATGTGCAATTATTTCTGTATCCCCTGACAGTGTCTGTATTTTAAGATCCGTTCTGCAGTGCCCATTTCTCTTGGGATCCCCTGGCAGTGATTTCTGAATATCTAAATGTTCGTTCAGAAAGATTTCGGCGACCAATATCTTACAGAAACTTGATCTCATGTCCGTAGATTGTTCTGTGGCTCGCGTAAAAGTTCAAGTGTTGAGACAAAAAGGATAGTTGTCCCCCGTGAGGGGACGACGTGACCAGGCTGCGACTGTTAACGCTGTTTGACAGGTTTGTATGAGCAATAGTTTGTTAGATCCTCTCGAAGGGAAGCAGAGTGGGTATCGTCCTGAAGAACACCGCCACCTGCGGGGACGCGGGACCGGGGCGCCTTCGACTGTCCTAAATCAGCAGCTGTTTGAGATATTCGTCTTTCTGCTGTAAAACTTCACAGGTCCGATGTTCTTCTGTTTGTGCTTTCTCCAAGAAAGGAGTGTGGCTCCAAGACATATCCACAAAAAAAGTCTTTCATTATTCCAAAAAACAAGGACGGCAATGAAAACGCACCCAACCTAACCTAAAAGGACGTTTACGTAGCATTCTGTTTTCTCGACAGGTTTATGGGTCTATATGCTTCGCCACCACCATAAATGGGAATGTTGGGAGGTTGAGACCAAAACAGACTTGAAGATTAAAGGGGGAGATGTCGTTGGTGAGGACGAGCTTTAAAAGATGAGCTTAGCGGTGGGAATCTGAGGCCGTAACTCCTCCATGACATTGACATTTTCCACCTCCAGCTCCTACTTCTCTCTCTGGCTGCGGTTCGGGGAAGTTCGCGAGACACATGGCGAGTTCAGTTGGGAGCCTCCGTGACCGCCCCGCGAGGCTTCGGCGCCGCGAGTCACGCTCAGCCATTCATACGGCGCTTCTCCATCATGCAGCGACCCTCAAGGCGCAGACTGAAGGACCAACCACCGATCTTTAGATAAGTGAGCGACAGCCGCTCGTGGCAAAAGGAAAGGAACGGGAAGCTCCTTTGCAAACTAATGACCAAACTTCACGAACAGCGAAGGGGGGGGGGGGGGTGTTTGCTTGTGCCTGACAACAGCACAAAGGAACACCACATCTAAAACCCTTGGGCATTAATATAGTGTCTTGCACTAGATTTAGGGAATTTGCTCCCATTGGGCCACAAGGGCCTTGGTGTCGTGCGGGGCGGCGATGGAAGGTGACGGACCAGGTTTGACGTTCCACTTCATCCCCAAGGTGTTGCACTGAAGTTCAGGGTTCGGGTTTGTCTGACGGGAGACGGACGTCGCCGCAGAGTTAGAAGCAAAGCCAGAATCAAAGTTCGCACATACTCTTGGCCATTTTAATGTAAGTAAAGTAAAGTGTAGTTTGGATGATTCTCATATACTAGTTATTAATGCTTGAAAGTAGTTGATTCTTTGATGGGCTCTCTTGGACTGTCTTATTGCAGCTCTGAGAAACACTCAACTTTGTCATGTTACCATCTGTAAGCATAGTTTCCCAGCCTATGAATAGACCAGCAAGGTCACGCTGACTTCAAACAAGGAAATGACGTACTAAATATTAAATCAAGAGATTTACTGCGCCGACAAATCCTGTTTTGAACGCTTTTTTTTTTTTTTTCCCCCGTACCTAGGTTTGACCACCTTTATCCTGCCGGATGACTCCCACTGGTCCCTGACGTCGTCATTTCTCGCTTTTCGCATGGAGGAACACATTGTTCCCCTCCATCCACATATTGAAACATGAAATCACTCCCACGTTCACCAGGGGGAGGTAGAAGCTCAAACATAAGACAGAGAGACCTAGGGGAGGGTCGGTCTGACTGACACATCCAGGTTCAGACAACAGCTGCTCGCATTCGGTATAGTTAAAGACCATTATGTCAAAACCGAGCCACAGTCACCGGAAAGCCCGAGTCCCAGGCGAGCAGACTAACTATAGGATGGCGGAGGCGTGTGGAAGCAGGGCTGCTGGTGCAGAACGTGAACAGACTCAAACTGACACGGCTCGTGTTCAGAGGAAGCTGCATCCGTTTCCCAGCGCCTGAGAAGCTCACAAATGGGTTTGTCTTAGACTGTGCAAAAGAGAGTCACGCAAACCAGGAGCGAGCATGTGCTTTCATCAGGGGGTCACGTACGCCTGAGGCCGGGCGCCGTGTCTAGTCGTCAAAACCCCTGCGCCGCGCACATGACCCCTCCCCAGTCAAACCACACCACGTTTCTTCACACTGATCAGCACTTCCCACCGTGAATGGACCGAACTATATTGTCCGAGGTTCCTCTTTCCGACATGCAGACACAGGGATGATCGTTTGCTGGTGCTACGGTCGTCCCCTCGAGTGACGCCGTGCCCAGATTGGTCACCGTGTTCCCACTTGAATTTTTTAAAAAAATGACCCAATTCCTCGTGGGAACTGTTCAGACGAGTCTTCTCAGGCACCAGGCGAGGTCATCTCATCTATGGCGAGACGAAAACAATCATCGAGCAGCTCACGTCTCTGTGGAGGTGTCGTGGACGCGGGGAGGTGTCGACATTACTCTAAACTAAATCCACTGCAGAGACCGGGGACGGGCCGAACACTGTGAACCCGTTGACCTGTGGAGCGAACCGGAAGTCTCCTCAACGTTATAATATACCTTACAGTAAATACTTCTGCTTAAGACCTCCACGGTTTTCCGTCTTCCTTATTCAGCATCCACCCCATCGACTATTCCATTTTAGCTGATAAATTATTCCATTTCAATATTGAGGTTACAGTCGACGATTGGTAATGTAATGTAGGAGTTGCAAAGACCCAATGACGGAGGCAAATGATGAGGCCAGTGGGGGTTTCAAACATTTTCCTCCGCCTTCTGACGGAAAACTCTCAATACTAAATGTCCAACGTATGAAGCGTACAATCCAATCAAACATGAACTCCCGTTTTTCTGAAAAAACGCCAGCAAACCTGTTGCAGCTGGTGAACCTCAGGTCCGAGGTTGTGGATGCCAGAAGGGGGCGGGTGTGTCCACGGCAACTCTTCGGGGTGAACACGCTAAAGTACATCTGAAGGCCGCAATAGTCCCCGCGTTCCCCAGTTCGTCCAGTTACCCCCCGTCACCTGAGGCTTCCGTTCAGCTTCCTCTGTGTTTCCCTGAACCTGTTGAGTTTGGATCGGCTGTCCAAAGTTCCTCATTGCGTCGGAACCACACTTTGAACTGAGGCAGCGAGCTGCAGCACAGCCACGGGTCAGTGTGAGGTCAAAAGGAAACGGTATTACTTCACATGTCACGACGACAAACGGCTTTGCACAGCTGTTTGTCGTCGTGACTCACGGGTCGGAAAGAGACGGGGCCAGAGATCGGACTGGGGCCTTTTCCAAGCACTCGGCACATCTGTGCGTCCGTGGTAACCACGGTTGTGTGTCCTGTGTTGTCATTCGAGTGCCCGTTGTTCCACACGCTCTCTTGGCAGCGTTGAGAACAACACATCCGCTTCAAGAGTGGAAACACACCATGATGTGTGTGTGTGTGTGTGTGTGTGTGTGTGTGTGTGTGTGTGTGAGACAGAGTTCATTCTGTGGCCTCTTTCATTTTAGATTCCACCAAGCTATTGTTGAGCGGATTATCTTTAAACTCTTTGTTCTGTTCATGGCTCGTGGTGGGAAGGCCAAGATTAGTAGCTCAAGGAGAGAAGGAAGACCCGTCCCCGCTGTGTGTGACGGTGCATAACAGGAGCAACGCTTGTGGGAGACGACGTAAAAACCAACAAGAGGTTCAGTTTACTTTTAAGCAGCCAGGGAGAAAGGCAGACAGCAAACGATTTTCACTGTGACAGGGAAACTCTGAAAGATGGGATCCTGTCTTGACTCAGCTAAAGTGGTTCGCAGCACATGAATAAGTACTGTACCTACTGTATATACACAACCTAAAATCTTTCAACAATAAGCCACAACATACTGTCACATTTTGCACAAACATACGGGCTCATGAACGTCACCTGATCTCTGTGAAGGAGCCCATGATTTTTTTTCAATTCAAATTTCAATCTGCAACAGGTCTCGCACGACTCTACTTCCTAAATCTTACATCGTGTAAGAAGAGAAGAAAAAACACCAGTATGTGTGTCATTAATTAACTCCAACTTCAGCGGCTGGGTTTGCTGTCGGAACCACATTCCCATGGCAGGAGGCGCTTCCTTAAAAAAAAGGGAAAAGGCCTGACTACTGTCAGGAAGGGGAGGAGGTGTGGAAAGTTAAAAAAAAAAAAAAAAGAATGTGGTGAGCGATAAAGTAAACACCCGAGTATAAATAGTGTGTGCATTGAGCAGATGATGATTTATTGTCAGTTTACTTTCCGGTCAAACAAGCAGCTTGCTCTTGTTTGAACGAGAAATGGTATGAAGGTTTTTTAAAATGTACATATATATATATAAAAACTAACCATATATATATATATATATATATATATATATATATATATATATATATGGTTAGTTTGTTCAGTTCCAGTCAATTGGTCATTTCGGGCTTTTGAGTTTGGATGTTTTTTTTCCTGTGCTGCTATGACAACGGGAGAGGAGAGGGGCGGGGGAGTTTGAAGGGGGGGATGTGACGAGGGGTCAGTCTGCAGACTGCAATACAGGGGCGTGTTCTTTTTTTATATATACAATATACAATAGACAGTGTAAAAAAATGGACGCAGTGCCTGAAGCCTGCATTCCCTGGAATGACCAGCAGAGGGCGACTCCACTGGTTGTTGTTGTGTTTGAAAAAGTTGATGCAGATGAATTGCGAAGACGGGAGAGACCGTAGATGTCTTGAGCAGAAATATTCATCACGGGAGATAAAATGTCCGAGGGGATTTCTTGTTTCATACAAAGATCATAAAAGCGTCAGTGCACGATGTCTCTCTGTTTTTTTTAACTCTCAGAATCATGTCGTCATTAGACAGACATGGCGCCTTAGAATCAGGATGTTTTGACGCCCAGGGACGGTGACCTGACCTGCCAGAGATAAGACGACCTCGCACCGGTAAGGGGAGAGAATTTTCCACCACAGTAAACAGTTTATTGTCTCAATCGCAAGTTTCAACTCTTCTTCGATACAACATGATGTTCATCTTGTGAGTCTTTTCTCATTTAGAGTGAAATAGACCATGGAGCACGGTGGGGCGTGACTGGCAGCGGGTACAGTCCAATCGATGCATGGCTGCAGGTGTTGGGTCGACGTGCAGTCGACGAGCTCTCAGCCAGGGCTGTCCAACGGGTGAGGTCGCGGCGTGTCACCGCTTCGCCTCCATCTTCTCTCTCGCTCCTGCTGATCTGTGAACTTGTGGCCCTGCAAAGTTACATGTGTTTGTTGTTTGTTTTTTTTTAAATCATTCGCATTTTTATTAATGATAGGATTATTGATTGATATGGCTCACAGCATAATGGCAATGCCAATAGGCCGATGTCTAGCATGCCCACATTTGGTGCATGAAATACGCAGTAGAAGTATTTTCACACATTAAAATCCACCCAATAGTCTTTGAGGTATTTCCCTCAAAGTGGTGAACAGACCAACCAACGACTAGCGGCCTGCCTCGAGCCGCGCCCCAATACTGTGGTTAAATAACTCAAAACATATCTTTCATCAAACCAGAGCGATACAATAATACAAAACACACGTCTTGTTTACCATGCGGTTTTATTGAAACCCTGGGTGATGTTTTTATGTCTATACTTAACACTGATGTGGCAAGCACACATGAAACATGAACAGTGCAATACAAAAAAAGAGGAAAATTATGGAATATAACAACGACGCGAGAGGGAGAGGACCTTGTTCTCTTTCTCTGCACATTTCTTCTTGGTTTTTTTCTACAGCAGAACCAAACCCAAAGACCCGATCAACAACGTGTGACTTTAGTGATGTGAGTTTGGTGCTGCAGATGCATTGATATAAGGCGACTTTGAACACACAGAAAATACAAATATTAAGTGCACTTTTAAGCATACGCGTTGTTTTTTTAATCCACAATATGCATATGGTATACTATATATTCTGGCCATAAGATTGTAGCTAGCAGATGCCGATAACAGGAGAAAAAAAGCCAGCCCATAGCATTCATCTTAACATCATGTAAACTATTTTTGCACAACTTCAAGTCAAGTTAAAAAGAATATTGGAGCCGTGTAAAAGGCACTGCCGAAGGAAAGAACCGGGACAGCTGCACCGCGTCCTGTCAAACCATCGAGGCAATCCATGACTCAGATGAGAACAAATTGAAAAAAGAACAAAACAGAAATTTTACTTTCTTAGATTTCCAATTGTACGGCATTTCAATATTTTGGATCTGTACAGCTATTCACTTTTTCGTCTACGTCAAACAAATGCCCGTCAGTTATTTCATAGCCAATATCCAATTTAAGACAATCTCAGTGCGGGGCAATGACATATACATCATGCAAATTAAAACTATAAAATGAATACACCACCGTTTACTTTTGGTTTGTCATCGTTCGTCCTCACAGAACCATGTTTACGGGAACAAAGTATTTTGGGTTGTATCGCTGTTAAGAGTCCTGTTCTGGAGATTCTGTTCATATCTTAGTCAGACATCGCAAACGTCCCTGTATACATGACATGAGTATGATCGGCCATTAGAAGCGATAAAAAGGGTGATTTAACATCTTTGGTGATATCAGCATGCTCCAAGAAAACACATTCAGGTCTCTAATAATCAAGTTGACAGTCTGTTTAGGTCACAATGTTTGACATTTACATGTTCCCACACATGAAAAAAGAAGTTATTTAAGGGGAATATTGTTGTACGTGTAAACATGGCCATTGACCTCAACCTCTCTTAGCCCCCCCCCCCCCCCCCCCCCCCCCCCCCTCTCTCTCTCTACGGTCAGATTACTGGCAGTATGCTTCACACAAAATAAAATTTTCGCACGTCTGCGAGTGGGTTTCGGGGCCAAAAAAGCGACGACAACAAAGCGTTAAGAGTCGGCTACGTGAACTCGTCTTTGAAAAGACCTGATGCCCCCTCATGTGACGCACCCTCGGCCGACCGTTACACAGCTACCGTGGGGACACTTCTTGATCTCGCAGCATTTCGTTCTACTAAATAAAAATTAAAAAATCAAAGTCTTTAATTTTTCAGAGCTGTTTGACGGACTTTAGAATAAAAAAAAATTTATTTAAAAAAAGCCAACAAATTCTATTTGATTTGGAGCATACTGCTGGCCTGACATCCCGTCTCTCTCCTCAGGCGCTGACGAACACCAGGCGGGTGGAGTAGACCAGGTCGATGAGGTACAGGATGAAGTTGAGGCCGGTGAGCACGGACACGGCTATGAGCTTGTCCCATATACACAGCCCCAGCGCGTTGGAGCAATTGTACGGCCTCTGTTTTGTTCCGCCGTGCTTGGGGTCAAAGTTGAAGATGGGCCAGATGATGGTCGCCGACAGATAGAGAACCACGGCCAGCAGGGCGTAGGCCGACAGGAAGCGGGCGAACGGGAAGGGGAGGCAGCCGGTGCACTCGCCGATGCAGAGCAGGATGATGGCCGCCGACAGGATGAAGCAGATGCAGTAGACGGACATGCAGTACTTGAGCGCATCGTGGCGGTCGTACAGCACCGGGTCGCTGATGAAGACAAAGATGATGCAGGCCACGAAGGTCTCGCAGACTTTCAGCAGGCCGGGGGCCGTGGCCATGTAGCCGGCCACCTCGCCCGGACGCGCCTTGCTGATGCTCACTTCGCTGATGTAGGCGATGGTGGCCAGGCAGGAGAAGACGGTCGACACGATGCGGAAGTCGCGGACGTCGCTGGGGCCCGTGGACCCCTTGAGGAAGTAGAGGGGGAAGATGATGGAGGCGGACAGGCAGAGCAGCGCGGAGTAGCAGGCGAACGTGATGGGGAAGTTCTTCCAGGAGACGGGGGCTCGGGCCTGCAGGCCGAACAGCTCCACCAGGACGACGAGCAGGGTCCCGGCGAAGCTGAAGGCCCAGCAGAAGATGCACCAGTCTCCGGTGCCGTGGTGGAGTCTGCCGCCGTGCACCGCCACGGAGAAGGCCACGCAGGCGAAGACCATGGCTGCCAGCCGCGTCCACAGGAGCGGACTGGAGTGGAGGACTATGGCCATGATGGGAGACGGAGTGGGTGACGAGAGACTCTTTTTCTTCCTTTCCTTTTGGGGCGTCACCTTCCTCAGATGCGTACAGACAGAACTGCAAGGAGAAAAAGGACAACGAAGAGAGTCAGCGCGGCACATTTCACGGTGTAATGTCGTTTCTGCTGAGGTGCAATGTGCGGCCACGTGAGGGCAACAGCTTGCAATTCGAACGGGCCGCGTACTCCTACACACCACGGTCCGGCCAAACAATGGCGTTATTGTATTTCGATGAGAGGCTGAAACAAGTGAAACCCACGAAAACACAATTTCTAACCGCAAATAATGACTGCACTGTGATCGCACTCGCCGCAGCACATTTACATCTGGTAAACACTCCGTCCCCTGTTTCCCCCGTCTGGCGAGTTTCGTCCCCGAGTTCCCATCAAGACTCCAGACTTCTTTATTATCGACAGCATTCCTGCGCTGAGTGCAGACCGCTCCGCTCTGACATTCCTCCGCGCTCGAGGCCTCGTCGGCGGGCGTGGCGCCGCAGCCTCCACTCACGCCCATAAATGCGTCTGTCGTCGCGCTCTAAAAATGACCCTCCTCGCTTGCTCCACGCCGGAGGGGGGGCCGGGGGGCCTCGTCCACACTGCACAGAGAAACTGGAATCTCAACAGGCCTTTTAAAATGTGACGCGGCTCGACCTTGAATTCTGACCTTTGTCACAGAAACAGACCCGTGAGTCTATTTCATCTCATTTATTTTTTACTGCCTATTAATTCAACTTTTCATTCTTCGGTGAAGGATTTTTTAGCTTCCGTCTCAAGTTACACAGTCGACCCTTTTGGAGCTCACACTGGAAAATGTTTTTTTCCGCTTTGTGAGATGAGAGCGAGCGTCGACGTCACACATTACCAAGGGCCAAAAAGTAACACTGAGAGAGAGAGAGAGCGTCCAGTCCTGAAACCAAGCACTCTGGTGATACTAAAATATTTGAATCATTAATGGATGACCCCCCCCTTGGGTTCCGTTCATCTATTAATGGTCGACCTCCGTCAGACATCCACAGTCACGCGAAGTCGTCTGAAAGATTTTAGCTGCTGTTAAAAAAAATTGTGACAAAATGACGCCAAACTCAACTTTT
Organism: Scophthalmus maximus; assembly: GCF_022379125.1. NCBI lineage: Eukaryota > Metazoa > Chordata > Actinopteri > Pleuronectiformes > Scophthalmidae > Scophthalmus > Scophthalmus maximus. The sequence goes on from NC_061519.1 coordinate 24,104,128, forward strand.
ATTTTGATGACACGCTTTCAGATCTTGGTGGGAGGGCGGCAGAGGCTATGTAAGGGGAGAAGAAAGGTAAAAAGAGGGGGTGTGGGGTGGGGGTAGGGTGAAAGATGGATATACTGTACATGGATGATAACAAAGTAATCTTGGGGGGATTGCAAGGACCAAGGTAATGGATACTGCAGATCCCACAGGTAGTGAGACGTGTGGGGGAATGAGTACTGAAAAACAAAATGATACTTCTGCAGCACGTGTGTGTGCGCGTGTGTGTGTGTGTGTGTGTGTGTGTGTGTGCGTGAACAAGGCCTGATGAGGAAGAGTGTTCCTCAATGATGTGACCGTTCACTTTATTTCACACTTGTACAGTGTATGTCTGCACGAATGGCAAAGTCGAGGGCAGAGGGGGCAGCGCCCTGGGGTTCAAAGGTCAACGTCAGCGATGACGTGATCTCTGAGATCTAGAGATGCGACTGTCTACATGGAGGGGGGCCCGTCTCTCGGGGTCCGAGCGACTGAGACTGAATTCTCTGACATCAAACAAATGGTTTTTCTTGGCCACCGAACAAGACGGACATTTTCACAGTGCAGGAACACCCCGACCACACAGTCCGTCCTCCCGCCCTCTCCCCCCTGACCCCCCGCCGCCCACTTGGCTCCGCGTGCGCTGCACTATCTGTTCCCGGTTTGCTCTGGCAGTCAGTTATAAACAAGGAGAAAAGACCGGTTTACATTAGGCCCATTAAACACCTATGAAAAACCACCGAGGCCGGGGAGGGGGGGGGGAAATGCTGGGCCGCGGGCGAGGAATGGGAAAAAACCCCCCCCCTGCAAACCCTGAAACTCCTTCAGGATGACTCACCCGGAGCCCAGAGGGAGGGAGAGGAGTGAGAAGAGGGAGGGACACGGGGGAAGCCCTGTGCCTCGGCCGCTGGACGACACACAGTTTAAACACAGTGATGGAGTGGAATAGCAAACGGGTGAGTCACCGCCGGGCCCCGCTCTTTCACCACTCGTCTCTCTCCCCTCCTCCCTTGTTCCGTGTAAGATTTTCCGAACGTGCTGATGTGTTCCAGATGTGCTGCAGTCTGGCCGCTGCTGAACAACTGGCAACTTTGTCATATTTGCCAAGTCCTCTGCTTTCCTCGCCCCTCTTTTCCTTCGCTTCCTTCCCTCCTCGCAGTTTCTTTTGGTGACTACTCCCTCTCTTTTCCATCAGTCGCCCCCCCCCCAGCTCAATACTCCCACTCCAGCGTTAAAGTCAGGGTACCAATTATGCCTCGCGTAAACCACTCAAAATAAACGTAAACGGAGGGTCGTAATGGAAAAATCTATCGCGCCACTGTGCTGCCGCCATTACTGTGCTGCTTATGGAATCGAGTCAGGAAAGAAATGGGGCGGTGGGGGGGGGGAGACAAGAAGAAACAAGAGCTCATTGTGGAAAATGAGAGTCTTTTCGCGGCACAACCATGGAAAACACGACAGGGTCACACAAACGGGGGGCACCTCCCCACAGGGAAGAGTCGCTGAAAATAGGTTCACACATCACGGCCTGCAGCAGGACAGCAAACAGGATGTGACTCCATCGCGCCCCTTTGCACAGTCACTCAAACAGCACGCACACACACACACACACACACACGCGCATCATGAGACCGAGATGTTCGGGGAAACAAGTGTTTGTCTCAGGCCGAGCGGTCTTGTGCGCTTGTTTGGTTGTCATGATGACACAACATCACTAACTCGATTTCACCCATAATCCACTTACGAGGGGACGCATGGGTCGAAGCACAAGATGGGCTCTGTTGGCAGACCATCTCGATCTGTGTGTGTGTGTGTGTGTGTGTGTGTGTGTGTGTGTGTGTGAGTCTGTGTGTGTGTGTGTTCGTGAAGGATTTGTAGCTTAAGTTTATTAAGTTTCGACTATTGTGTGTTTTCCGAAGGCTGCGGCAAAAACATCCCCTTTTCACCCTTTTTTGACCTTTTTCAGACCAAAAGAAATCCCAAATATTCAGCATTTTCCCTGAATCTCTGAGCTGCTGATGACACACACACACACACACACCCCTGATTGATTTGTAAGGGGCTTTTTTTCGAGGCAGACTGACTCACGGAGAGTGAAACTTGACACAGCTCCTGAGTGGAGCTTGTCGGTGATAGTAGAAGAAAAATGATGAAATCAGCGTCGTCACAAGTGACACAAGGCAAATAAAAAAAAACAAGGGATAGTAACTGTCCCCAATGAAGCCTGACAGCTGATGTTCTAGGTTCTTGCAGCGGTTCATTCATTGACAGTGGGGGTGGGTGTGCCGCCTGCCGCACCCTGCTCCCACCACACACACACACACACACACACACACACACACACACACACACACACACACACACCACACACACACACACCACACCACACCACACCACACACACACACACACACACACACACACACCACACCACCACACCAAACTGCAGCTTTCTAAACACAAACTGACACAAACACAATTTTGTCGACGACACCAACTTGTGAAAACACCACGCAGTTGTTGAGTGTCTCAGACTTACACACCACGGAAATATTATTGTAGAGCATACTTTTGTAATATTATTATCATTATAAAAGCATAATAAAGTTGCTATAAACTCACTTAGGAGCAACTTTTGGAAGTTTTTCTCCAACTCTCATCTCCTTTTTCTTATTTTTTTATTATAGGCACCTTCTCAACGATGTCAGAAGAAATGCTCTTTTTTCCAACATGTAAAAAAACGATAAACCCTCTCTCGCTGCTGAGGGAATGACTTCTGATGCTATCACTCGTTTCCCCCCAGCAGCTGCGCAGGTACAAGCAAGATGCAACAAGTTGCCGCGGAGGACATTTTCCTTGCACAAGCAGACAGAAGCTCCCAATATAAGAGCCGCAGGAGCACCACAGTTCATCCGGAACCATCCACCGGTCTGGTTACCTTGTGAGTGTCTCTTTGCCCGCAGCTGCTGTCTGTTCTCCGGGACGTCCAGCGGCAGAGAGTCGTAGGTTTGCGTCTCCTCAGCTCACTGACTGGATTAACTACAGCAGCTCGGAGGAGCGGCTCCCCGCCCAGCAAACCAAATTAGGCATCAAATGTCTGCACCGTTATGTCGGACTTCCCTTACTCCTCCTCCTCCTCCCTGCTACTACACCCCCGGTGTGTAGTGCTGTGCTGCAGATGATCATCACTCTTTCACAATCTTCTTTATGGATTGTATACACGTTCACCGTGTGGCAGGAAGGGAACTTTCATGAATCTGAAGTTAACGTCGTTATTTTAATAAATCTGTCCTGTGTGTGAAGAACCACACAAGAGGACTTTATCTTTATGAATGAACATATGGAGTTAACTTTATCTTGGTGATGGAACAGTAAAGTTGATAGTACAGAGCTGCAACTGATAATCGATTGATCGCTTAGTGATCGATTACTAAATTGTCGCCAACTGTTTTGATAATCGATTAATCGGTTCAAGTTCTAGTTTTATGAAGAAAAAAAGGCAATATTTTGTGATTTCATCTTCTTAAATGTGAATATTTTCTGGTTTCTTTGCTGCTCTGTGACAGTAAAACTAAATATCTTTGGTGTGTGGACAAGACGAAACATCATCGTGGAATTTTGGGAAACATGATCAACATTTTTCACCATTTAATGGACCAAACAGCTAATCGATTAATCGAGAAAATAATCGACAGATTAATCGATTATTAAAAGAATCGTTAGTTGCAGCCCTAGCTAATAGTCAGGGCCGGCTCCTGTGAGGAGCGTGTGCCAAGATTATTTGTATATGTTACTTGGCAACCGCAGCGGTTGCCCCTGACAACCATATTTATTGACTGAGAGTTGTAAAGTGACATGTTTCCTGGCTGTTACAAAAGAAAAAACCCCCAACCAACTGAAACTTGTCAAGGGAGAGAAATTTGCTTTCACATGCACATTCTTACAAGATTGCTTTCATTTGTTTAAACTGCTCAAGTTTCATTCCACCATTACAATCTAAGGGTGGGCTATACTGCCACAGACTGGACTGGTACACTGTGTGTGTTTGTGTCAAAAAAAAGAAAGAACAAGATTCTATTCTATTCTATTATCGAGCATGTGTTAGTAAAAACGTTACTTAAAATCATAATGTATTTGAGACAATAATTCATAAGTATGAATGGTTTAGCATCTCAATGGTTTTTAGTCTCAAAAAACAGTTTATGCACTGTATTAATTTTAGTAAAGGAAGAAGGACAAACAAAGAGAAAATACTAATATTCAAAGTAAAAGTCCTGTATTCATAATTATGAGTAAAAAAAAAATGGACATAAACCCTGAGCATAAATGAAATAGATGAAAACAGACCTCAAACTAAAATATAAGATGTGGAAAACACTTTCAAATCCCCATATTTAGCATTTATATGTTAAAAAAAATTAAAATGCTCATAACACATTATAATATAGTTGTAGGCAGCTATGGGGATATTTGTAAAGAGTTTATTAATGCTATCCCATGGAGACACGTATATTTGATATTATTACACGTTCCAGCTCAATAGGAGCTATAGTTGTGGACTATGAACATTTCAGGTTGTGTTCAGGTTGAGTGGGACACTACAGCTTGTGGACGGCTCGCTGTGTGTGAGTGTTGACCGCCACTCACAACAACTGCTCTTGTGTTATTGCTAAATGCCCTGTGGACCATATACAGACTGGACTGGTGAAAAGTAGCAGCTGTGCTATTAGTTTAAAAACTGTCTCAGCCCAGAAACAATTCATAGTTGAGCAGCATTCATGTTCAGAAGTGATTCAGAAGGAAAACAATAACCTAAATTCTGAGTCCCTATAGCAACGAGTCAATGAATCAAAACACAAAGAGAGTAATGATGATATGACTAAGGCAAAGTATGTGAAAGTACAGTGGTAGTTCATGTTTGTATTATTTATACTTTAGGATATGACATGCATGCTGCCAGGATGAGGAAAACGAGAAGTGAAAGAGTAGATGGGAAAAAATTACAGATAATTATATATATATATATATATATATATATATATATATATATATATATATATGGCTGTAAACGCTGAAGTAGAGTGTTATCAAGTCTTATATCATAATTAAGAAATCAGCAGCTGGTTGAATGTTATTCTAGTGACTGTCTACTGTCTTTTTGTGTAGTTTTTACCACTGCCACCAGATGTCGCCAGTCGCGAACACTCTAACAACATCAGAAGTGTTCTCCTGTTCAGTTGACATTTCCCCAAAAATTTGCAGTAAAGTTTGGGATAATTTGATAGATTATTTTGTCCCCAGTAAAATTAAAGAGAGTCCTTTTAAAATATTACACTATCCATACAATACATTTTCTCATATATTTTAAACTTGTACTCATCCAAGTAAATGTTGGACTCAAATCTCTTTATTAGTCTGGGAAACATATAAACTCTTGGTCCTCATCAAGGACGATTTGGTTTTATATTTTTAAGTCGAGTCTGACTAATTAAGTTAATAACGAGATATAATTGCTGATATAACCTCCTAAGAAATGTTATGGAAAACATTGCTTGATAGATGAGTTATTCTTTTTTTCTTCTTTTGCCTTATTGATATCTGTAAACATAATTTCTGCATGTATTGTTTGGGGGCATAATGTAAGTGTATATATATATATATATATATTTAAATAATAAGTTAAATAAATATTCTAGCAAAATTCTTCATTCACAAATGTAAATTTTAGGAAAACAAACATTAATTTTTTTCCTTAAAGATGTGGAACAATATTTAAAACTATTAATCTATCTGATTACAAAAAGTCATCTTTAAACCAGTGCTGTTGTTTTTTATTGATTATTATTATCATTATTATTATTTTTGTCTCGATCCGGTGTGTGTGTGTGTGTGTGTGTGTGTGTGTGTGTATATGCGTATATGATTATGATACATCCATGGTCTCAATAGGAGGTTCAATTTTCATTATCTTTGAGGTTTTTTTTATCTATGTATATTATTTTATTATAATTTTACAACTGATCGTTTGTAATACTGTGGGAATTTTGAGCCATATTGTTTGTATATGGATTTTGTTAAATTAAAATTAAAGACTTACATTGGCGGCGCCATTTTGGTCATTACGCTAAAAGGATTTCGTCAGCAGCGGTGCTTCCATTGCACACTCTTCTGTCAGTCATCTGTTAAACCCGCCCCATTTCATAAGAAAACGGTTGTGATTGGCTCAACCAGTTTCTGTGGGGACGAATGGGAGCAGCAGAAACCAGCGGTACAGTCACCGAGAGCGAATAATAAACCCGAGCTCTCCGATTGGTCCGGTCGGTTTCCACCACCGAGTGCCGAGTTTCCGCGACATTTTTCGTCAGTTTACGGAAAAAGCTGCTCAGCCGCTCAGCTGATCGGAGGAGAACATCATGGCGTCGGGAACAGGAGAGTCGTCCTCTGGACACGACGCAGACTTGGACGAGTTGTTGGACAGTAAGTCCTCACATGAACTCCACATGTCGCCGACATTAGCAACGGGTTGTTCTGGGTCTAACAGGGCCTCTGTGTGGCACCGGGACCCCCGCCTCCCTCTCGGTGTGGTTAGCTTGTGTGCTCGCACGTTCAGCCAAGCGGTTCGAACACAACATGTGTCTTTGCCCTTGAATCAATTTAAATGGGAGATGGTTCGATACACAGTTTGTCTGATGTAATAAAAACCAGACGATCCTTTCTGCACGTTGCTGCAACATGATGCAGTCGCCATGTGGCTGCGAGCAGCGGTGGAGGACGTAGTGATGCAACGGTTAACCGATTAATCGACCAACTAAATCAATCGCCAAGTATTTTGATTATCGATTAATCGTTTTTTTGGATTTTTATATATAGAAACGTTTTTTTCTTTTTGTGTCTTTGCTCCTCTATGAGAGTAAAACCAAATCTCTTTGTTGTGTGCGGACAAAACAAAACATCATCTTGGAGGTTTGGGGAAACACAATCGTCATTTTATGGACCAAACAACTAATCGATTAATGGAGAAAATAATCGACCGATTAATCGATAGTGAAAATAAATCTTTAGTTGCAGCCCTACTTTAAGTACATAGACCAATACATCAATATTTTAAAAACAACGACAACTTTGAACCCCCATTCTCTCACCAGTGATACATCATCTCATATTGCGTTGTTCATATTTGTGCATGATGTGCAAACATGCAGTGTTTTGCTGTTGTAGCTCGAGGTGGAGCCTGTAAGATAATATTTACCAGTTTCGTCCCTGAACAGCTTATCATCTGGAACCATCTGAGAAGTTTCTTTGGTAGAAGTTCTGTGGCAGACACGAGGAGGCAGTAGTTGATTCAACCGTACCAATGTGGAAAGTGAAGCCCTGATGGCTTCAACGAGGTGTCTCCTCACAGGAGGCAGGATTATTATGGACGAGGAGTTAAATATTAATCTTTCTACAACGCTCTAACTCCCATGCAGACAAACTGTTCAAGTCCACATCGGCGTGAGCGAGCGATCACCAAAAAAAACACGAAACGATAATAGTAGCAGTACTACAGTATATGGTCATGTTACTGTTTAGCTTTGGACATTGGAAAATCAATGGGAAAATTCACTGTCACGACTCGCTAGATGTTCCGAAATGGGAACTAGTAGATAATTAATAAATTCTCAAATTTGCCTGAATAACAGTTTGGTGACTGGCTTTTGTGTGTAATGTCGTCCCTTTCTTTCAGGTGCGTTGGATGACTTCGACAAGACACCGGCCCCCGCAGCCCCTGAACCTGCAGCGGATTCCTCCTCCTCCTCTAACAGTGGTGCAGAGAAGGTTTGTGCAAAAATAATGAAATGATCACACAAACACTGCTTTTCTTTTGACTGCACCTTCGCTTCTGGCTGGATTGCACTTGTCGATTGGTCGCTGCACGGGAATGAATATTGAGTTGTGTTCTCTGTTGCCCTTTGCAGCCTCCCCTCCTTGAGGACTGCAAGCTCTTTGACACTCTCTTTGAGGGAGAAATGGCTTCTCAAGCCAAGGATGAGTGGGAGAAGGCCATGACCGAGCTCGCCCAGGAGGAGCCGGAGCTACTGCAGCACTTCCAAAAGCTGTCAGAGGCGGCAGGCAAAGTTGGTAAGCTCCTCAATCTGCATTATTGTTGGTTTCCATATGTCTGCAGCCTGTTCGCTGTTTTTTGTTTGTGTAGCCTAAATTTTACCTGTGTATTTCTGTTCAGGCAGTGACACGGCCTCCCAACAAGAATTCACCTGTTGTCTTAAACAAACACTCTGCGGCCTGGCAAAGAACGCAGACAACCTACAGGTGGGTCAAATGAGAATTGCTTTTGTAAACCGCTGCAGTGCAATAATTAATCAATTTTCCGACCATTGTTGCTGTTTTCTTACAGTCAACAGGACTGGCTGGAGAGGATCTCGTCAAGGCTCTAGAAGGCCTGGGATTGGATGAGGGTGGCGAAAAAGGCGGCGAAGACGGAAACATCCTGCCAATCATGCAGTCAATCATGCAGAATCTTCTCTCGAAGGAAGTGCTTTATCCGTCTCTCAAGGAGATTACCACCAAGGTATACTATCATTTCAACAGCAAGTCGCCACATTCATTTTGTCCCCCCGTCAGTATTTGTAATAACTGTCCGTCACACGACCTCACAGTACCCGGAGTGGTTGGAGGCCAACAAGCCGAGCCTCAGTGCGGAGGACTACCAGCGCTACGAACAGCAGGCGAAAGTCATGGGCGAGATCTGTAAACGCTTCGAGAAGGAGGAAGAGGCGCCGGAGGATAAAGAGAGCACGTTCGAGGGCATTATGGACCTAATGCAACAGGTGAGACATTCTCCAGACGTGACTTCTTGGTCGTTCTTGGTTTTAAATACTAAATATTCTTTGCCTTGTTAAGAACGATACCATTTTTTTTTTTATTCTTACAGCTGCAAGACCTGGGCCAACCACCCAAAGAGCTAGCAGGTGATGCGGTAAGTTTCCACTTCTCCCAGTCAAAAAACAACAGTACTTTTTATTGTATTTGTCATTTATAGCCATAATTCCTAGTGTTTATTAAAAAAAGCTAAATTAGAAATTGTCTTGAATGTAGCACATTATCAGCAAAAATAGATTCAGAAAACTGTTCAGTGTTTAAAACACCAGGCAGGTATTTGTATTTTCAGTTAATCCAGTAAATTAAATATCTGACAAACAAAGTTACCAGACTGTAACAGTGAAAAGAATCATAAAAAAACAACCATATTGCCATTAAGCAATCTTCTTCAAATGTATTTCCCTTAAAGGTCCAATACACCCAGATATAATAAAGGAATAGCTATCAGTGTATACATGATATGGCAGTCGATTAATTTAATTTTTGTTATTGGTACTTAAAACAGAGACAATTTGCCCACACTTGTTATAGACATGCTTTTGTTCGTCTTCTCCAGCCGCCTGGATTCAACTTTGACATGGAGTCGCTCGTTCTCCCCGGAGGAACCGGGGCCGGGGTGGCGGAGCAGTGCTCCATCATGTGATGAGGTGGCGGTGGCGTAGTCCATCAGAAGCACTGGTGCCAAACGGTTCCTCTGTGTGTGAGTGTGTGTGTGTGTGTCAGCGATGAAGAAGGTCCGACGGGAGTGTGACCAGACTGTCGACATTGTTCTCCCCCCATGTAGGTGTGTGTGGATGGCAGGAACATCACCATGGGAACCAACAGGAACACACTTTCTTCTCTGCACACAAAACTTAGAACATTTTAACATACCAGCTTTAGTTTTTCCAGTGGTTGCTCCAGCTCCCTCACAGTTGATTTTAATAGCATTCCTTAAAAAAAGCTGCCGTTTACCTATATTGTTTTTACATGCAGTTTAGCCTCATGGTAAAATCTATCAAACCACTTCACGGGTATAAACTGTGCCTTTGCAGAATGACTTTAAGTTATTGTTTTAGGTCTCACAGTAAAAATGAATCTCTGCCATCATTCAGCTGAGCGTTTCAGATTAGGAGTTTTAAAGTTGTATGAATTTGCAAGATCATCCAAGTTAGCGGCCATTCTTAGGTATTTCCTTTTAACTTGGTAACACACTGTTTGTTTCTCTACAGGCTGCACAGGATATGACTAAACGAGTTAACGATTTATTAATGTGCAAAGAAACGGGGGAAAAAATGAGTGTACATTTGTTAATTATTCAAAGAAATTAAAAAGACTGAAGAGGATTGGACGCCGCGTGAGATGTCACCCAGCACTTTCTGCCAACTAATATAAAACGACACCCATTCTCTGAGTCTTAGTCCCCATTTTCAGATTAATCTGTTTGAAATGATTGAGATGTTGATGCCCGGATGCCTTTGCTGTGGTTGCAGTGATCATTATAGTGTAGAGTTACTGTGTACAAAGTGCTTCCCGTGTAATTTCCCAGTGTTTTTAATGTTCCAAGTGGTGTTTTTTTCTTCGGTATGGTGTCTCTGCTGGGAAAGAGAAACATATGAATGGTTTCAGGAGTGTTTACCACCATTATGTATGTCCTCTGTACCCTCCGTTAAAAGTACATACAGTTCCTTCCAGAAAAAAAGCAGAGTAATAAACATCATGAAACATGACTGTAATTCATGCAGATGCACGGATTTAGGACATCCACAGCCTGTTGTTAGCACATTTTGGCTGCAGTTGGTGGGTTTGTTTACTCCGGTGGCCAGTCCCCCCCCCCCCCCCCCCCCCCCCCCCCCGCTGCTATTGCCAGTGGACAAAAGTTCACCGCTGTCATTACACAGAGAGAAAGAGAGGTCCAGAAATCACACGACCATCAGCTCATCAATAACTATAATAAAAGGGGGTACCACTGTGAATGGATTCTGCCAGCCATGCACTGAAAAGAGATCAGATTTACATCGAACACAGTCGAGGGGAGGCTGCTGTGAAGGTCCATAAAGCCCTGTGGTGTGCATCATGAAGGGGGGGTGGGGGTGCAGCTATTCAACTCTCAGGGCAGATGCAAACATCCCCAGAGCAACGTTTAAAAAAAAATGCAGCCTGTAATTTGACTTTTGTTTCGTTTTTGTAAATATATATAATAAATGATATATTGCAAATCAAAATTTGTTTTGAATTATTATTATTAGTCATTGCTTTTATATTTGTGATAGTGAGTGGAAACATTTGACATTCTTGTACTATTATGAATTGTTCTATTATATGTGTCTGTTTCACCTTTCACTGACCTACAACTGTTTACCATAGTGACAAGGGACTCGGCAGCAGATGCGGTTTTATGTACAGAAACTATGATCAGCATAAAAATATGATAACTGTTAATACGGTAAATTAAACAATCCCAACATTGTAGTTTTAAGTTTTGTCACTTTAAATGTATGGCATGGAGATTAAAGACCTGAACATGAAAGAATCTGGAACAAACCATCAAACACCATGTTTATATAAGCCGAATGCATTTAAAAATAATTTAGTATGTTCAAATAAAGTGATAATAGTGGAGTAAACATGACAGAAGATGTATCTACATATAAATATGAAATGTTTAAACACAGAAAGTGACAGGCTTTATGTGTATGTTGATTCTAAGATGATTTACATTTTTAACTCAACCAGCTGCAAAATTTAAATGCTGCTTACAGATAGGATTATTTAATGATATGACATTATTCCTGGGGTCATTTTCCTGTGTAAAAAATAGAAAATTAATTTGAGGTCTTCTTACTATCTTTTTGCAGAGTTTTCAATTTGTGTGTGTGTGGGTGTCAAACTACTCTGTCCTAAGTTAGTGATGAATTTTCAAACTAAACATTTAAACACTTCTTACACAACACTGAACCACAACTGCCTTTATTTAAAAAGGGAAAAAAGTAGGGAAAATACAATGTCACCATAAGATCCATTTAGTAGCCGCTGTGATTAGATAAGATAAGATAAGATATACCTTTATTCGTCCCACAATGGGGAAATTTGGTCGTTGCAGCAGCACAGTCGACAGAATATAGCAGAAATAGCAGAATATAGAAAGACATTTAAAGAAATTTAAAAAAGCAGTATGTATGTACAAAATATAACAATAAATGTGCAGCTTTTAATCAAATCACATGGTTTTCATCAGCAGATGAATTTCACTCAGCATGTTCCTATTTGTTCCTCGAGGACTGTTCAATCACTGGAGAACCATCTGTCGTGATAGAAAGATCCAGAACAGCTACTAAATGGACTTTACATTAAATTCAATGGTCTTATCGGTCCGTATAGAAATCAGCTATAGAAAACGGCTATCTAGGTGCACTACTGTTACATTTCCTCCGCTATGCCCCCTGTCGGTTCGGCTCTATGTGTTATGGTTCTATCTGCCGCCGCCGTGGCGATTTCTGCGTCACACATTTTTTTCACCTCAAAACTTTATTGTCCACAGCCCGGAAGACACAACGGACTACGTGTCAGGAAGAGAGGAGAATCGGCTCAATGGGCGAAGGCGACCAGGCCGTCTGACTTCCCTTCGCTTCTGGACGATTTCTTCTTTCTTCTAATCCGTTCTGTGTTTTCATGCTTGGTGTTTAGTGAACATTTCAAAGTACCAACCGCCTCGTGACGATGTTGACCAAATTCGAGACGAAGTCGGCCCGTGTCAAAGGTAAGAGTCTCCCCGGTTGTGGTTAGCATAGGAGCTAACGTTAGCTAGCTGACGTGATCCGGGGCCAGGTATGTATGTTTTAGTAAATAAACACATTTCTTATTTCAAACGACTCGTGTATCACAAACTCTCCCTCCTAATTGTTTATATTACGTCTTGTTTGTATATTATGTAGTAATAATGACACCACCTGCATGTGTCATGAGCCTTCGAGCCTAGCTAACGCAACAGACTGCTGCATTTAGCTAAACGTCTGGTTTCCTCTCGTCATGTGTTGTTTGGTAACGGGGCCTCTTAGCTGGCCTGTTTGCAAGTGACGTTATTGAATTAGATTTCTATTCTTATTTTGCAGGTCTAAGTTTCCACCCCAAAAGGCCATGGGTTCTTGCAAGCTTGCACAACGGAGTCATCCAGCTGTGGGACTATCGGATGTGCACCCTGATCGACAAGTTTGACGAGCATGACGGTAAAAACAAAGTGTTGTTGCTCATGTGGAAACGATATAGATCATCTTGAGTTCATCATCCCAACGTCCACTCTGTCGTTTTGATGAGGTGTGGGATTTGCCTGACGTTGTCGTCGCCCACAGGTCCCGTCAGAGGAATCGATTTCCACAAGCAGCAGCCTCTGTTCGTGTCTGGGGGAGACGATTACAAAATCAAGGTGAGGCTTGAAGAAATGTGACAAAGCAGCAATATTTAATAAAACGTAATGTTTTTTGCAAAGTCTGCACCCAAAATATTGTTTGTTTCTATTATGGAAAGTGTCAAGGTTGGTGTTTACTCACAGACTATGTCACACACAATGAGGCGGGAGAGTAAACATCTGCAAACACTCAGCTGGAGTCTACGCCTGCCGTATGAAATGTGCTATATAAATAAATTATAACTTTGAATTTTAATATTTCTGCTTTGACCAGGTGTGGAACTACAAGCTGAGACGCTGCCTCTTCACCCTCCTCGGACACCTTGACTACATCAGAACCACCTTCTTCCACCATGTGAGTTTTTCTTAAAGCTATTTCCTATCTAATAGATAGTTACCTCCTGTTTCGAGGGTCAGGGTGACAAAGACGCAGCGTCTTGTAAAAGGTCAACCTGCTATTAATTAATTCAAACGATTTCACTTCCTGTAGGAGTATCCCTGGATTCTTAGTGCCTCGGATGACCAGACCATACGCATCTGGAACTGGCAGTCGAGGACCTGCGTGTGGTAAGACACACTTATGGTTCATCCATAAAAAATGAAAATTTTAAGACTCTAAATCATTGAAAACTCATAGAATCGAAGGTCATACTGAGTTTTTTACATATTTCTGAAGTTCGCATAGGTGCATGTGTTGAAGAGAGGACTGCAAAAGTACTTGTTATTGCATTGTCACATTTAATGTGAAGTATTAAAGGAACTCATTAATCAGCACTCGCCACCCTCAGTCACTGTTTTACAGAACTGGGAGCATTTAAATGTTCATGTTTGACCGACACAAAAGCAAAACATTTCTGAATGTACCTTGTCTTGTGCTCTTTATCTGCAGTGTGCTGACCGGCCACAATCACTACGTGATGTGCGCTCAGTTCCATCCAGCCGAGGACCTGGTTGTGTCAGCCAGTCTGGACCAGACTGTGCGAGTGTGGGATATCTCCGGTGAGGGCTTGGGGACGGCGGACAGGAGGATGGCGAGCTGGGTTTTGGGGGCGGGGTCAGGGGTGTAGGGACAGAGTGGTACAGAGGACGAAGAAGAAGGTGGAACCGGAAGAATATCAAGTCCTGTTCCACCTTCTTCTCTGTCTCCTTCAACTTGTAGACGACAAATCTCTGTGGGCTGTTTGCAGAAACACTTCTCCTTTCAGGACAGACTGAGACAGGGACATAGATGTAATGTTAGAACATATTTATAGTGTGGTATTTGTCAATTGAATACTACCCACTGTAAATGAGAATTCTGAAAGAAGTAATAGTTTATTAAAAAAAACAAAATGGGAGAAGAGTTTCTGTACCTCTGCATGCTCTTAAAACTTTGTTGTTGCTGGTGTTTCTTGCATTTTGTTTCTTGTCCTTCTCTGCTTGTCTTCTCACTAACCAAACCATTAACTGCTTCACATCCCTTGTGATTGCATCCCTTCATACCATTTTTAAGGAACTAGTTCACTCGACCTTATTGCACGATGTACAAATTTCATTCTTAACCCCCCTCCCCCCATTTTAAGAGAACATCCTTTAGCATTAGAGAGAGGGTCACTTTGGACCGTCATCGGTAACTCATGCTGCTTTTTCTACTACTCATTTTAAATTGCATCAAGAAAAATAACAGCCACCATCACTAACTGGTTTGAAAGTGCATCTTTTACAGACTTAAACTTGCTGATGTTAAAATGTTCTTGCATTCCTCCTGGCAGTCTGTGCACACCCGGCTCCGCTACGGAAAATATAACCTGAAATATACAAACAAACAATGTTTGTATTTCTTGTAGCTTTACTCACTGTATTATTATCAACCTCTTTTCCTAATTCATAACTGAAACAAGTTAGAATCTGTCAACTCTGCACGTGACTCAGAAACATGCATGAGCCTCTAAGAAAACAAACTCATAAAAAACTCCTGACATCCAACGCCCCATCAGAGCACGTCTTCACAGTGGCAGCCACCGCCCATCCCACCCCACCCCCATCAGCCAAGTCCATGTGCACTCCTTGTGTCCTCCCCATCCCACACTCTCCCTGGAAACATCCACACCTGCACATGGGTTCCTACTAGTGCCAATTCTCTGTGTCCTTCCTCCTTGCTGTTGAACTATTGGTTCACCACATTGTTTTAAAGGGCAGGAATCATGAACACAAGCTGCATTATCTTAAATGTTTCATTTGTTTTTCCTTATCTCATTTGAGTCTGGGAGATAATCAGTAATCTGCTGTCCAACCAAATCATGAGTAATTGTGATTTTTCTTTTCTGATTGCCAGTGATTCATTAACCCGATCAACAGCAGCCATGATTGTTTCCAGACTCAAGTTGGTGGGGACTGAGAGAGCAGAAGTTGTGTTTGTTTTTTCCAACCCTGTGTGTGTGTTCGGTAGTCCAACAGTTCTCCCTCCTTAAATTTAACCATCTGTAGTTTCTCTGCTTCCATGATATCGTCTCGCATTCGATTTGTTTTGTTGACTTGTATCATGTTTTTCTTCCTCCTTGTGCTTGGGGTCTTTCTCCCCCCCCCGTAACATGAATATGGCTCCCCCCTTGCACGTGGTGCTCTGACTGTCGGTTCCAGGTCTGAGGAAGAAGAACCTTTCTCCTGGTGCCGTAGAGACAGATGTGCGAGGCCTCTCTGGTGTTGACCTGTTCGGTGCCTCGGATGCCGTCGTCAAGCATGTCCTCGAGGTGAGCAGAAACTTTCACACAGGTTATTTTTGTTACTTAGTAAAGAAGAGATGTAGTCAAACGATTGAATCAAACTTTAAATTTGAAAGGAGAGTGACGGAAAACTGCTCGCTGGAAACCTCTTCAAATTTATTTATTTGTGCCCATGAATTCTCAGGGAGGGTGTAATTGATGGTCTCTCTGCCGTGATCCTGTAAATAACTGTCTTAACTGTAATAATCCTCCGCCTGCAGCTACAATACAAAATTATCTTGTTAGACATTAAACAAATCTTTTCCACTGAAAAGTGAGCATGGTAAAAAGTTCACTTCCACATTTCAGTCCTGTTCATGAAAAATACCATGAACTGGGATTAATTTATTAAAACTGGGCATTTCTCTGAATTATGAATCATGATTTTCTGCTAGATTTTTTTTGTTCTGAGTTATCACTCAAGGTCAAGAGATGACCAGCCCAAGGAAATAATATTTCTTTGCCAGGTCTGGGTTTTAACATCAATGACAACAGTTTGAAATCAATGAAGAATTGGGACAACATTTCTACACTTGCACCTTTATGGAGGTGGCGATGAAGATGAAAATTTCATCAACTTGGGGAATATATACTCTACTTTTGTAAATATTAGCATTTCCCATAAATCTATTAATTATATTGTTTACTGGACAATAATGGTTTGATTTTGTTTAGGTCTAATTTTCTCTCTGAAATATTTCTCCCAGAGAGGGTCGTTGGTGTTCAGTGTCCTTTAGCACAGGTGACAGATTTTTGTTTGGCTTTGTGTGACTTGACGTTGTGTGTCTGTGTCCAGGGCCACGACCGGGGAGTCAACTGGGCAGCCTTCCACCCCAGCATGCCTCTCATTGTGTCTGGAGCTGACGACAGGCAGGTCAAGATCTGGAGAATGAATGGTGAGTAGTTGGTGTCCACTGACAAACCTCCTGCTACATGCGTCCACCTCTCAGCCGGTCCGCTGCTCAGGACCAGGAGTGAATCCGTGTTAGCAGATCTCTGATTCCCAGGTTTCCAGCACTCCCCTTGAAATAGACTTTGCCAGGGAGGCTGAGCAGTGTGGATACCCCCCATAATTTGAGCACCCTCTCCCTCTGGGACCCGGGGGTTTTTATAACTCTTGTGTGAGAATTTTATGTGAACTGTAATATGGTAATGAGAATTCCAGTTTTGCACTGAAAGCATTTAATCAACAGGTAAATATGTCTGTATTTTTAGACGCATTTCTCTTCTTTCCGACTCTGCCGTTTAGATTTACTGCATTTGTTGGTGAATTTGATTTTAGTTTAGTTTGATTACTATTATTTTTTGAACAACTTCTAATTTACATTACAATTATGTTGTGTTGCTGTTCACTTAAAAAAAGGAAGAGAAAAAGAATCTCTTCTAACATCTCTTCATCTCCTGGTGTAGAATCCAAAGCGTGGGAGCTGGATACGTGCCGTGGTCACTACAACAACGTGTCCTGTGCCGTCTTCCACCCACGCCAGGAGCTCATCCTGTCCAACTCTGAGGACAAGAGCATCCGGGTGTGGGATATGTCCAAGAGGACCGGAGTGCAGACCTTCCGTCGAGACCACGATCGCTTCTGGGTGCTGGGTGCTCATCCAAACCTCAACCTGTTCGCTGCGGGTGTGTATTAACACTGGTCTGCATCTGATCACGTTTACCAAAAATCATATACTTGGTATTCGAAACAAGGAAACTACACTTCTCTCGTCTTTTTTTTAAAAAAAAGTCACAAAATGGCTTACGAGTTGTAGATGTGACATTTTTCTAAAAGATTGTACTGTTGTATGTCCTCTAGGTCATGACAGCGGCATGATCGTGTTCAAGCTGGAGCGCGAGCGTCCGGCGTATGCCGTGTACGGGAACATGCTGTACTACGTCAAGGACCGTTTCCTCCGCCAGCTGGACTTCAACAGCAGCAAAGACACTGCCGTTATGCAGCTTCGCAGGTAGGCGCTCTCTAGTGTTTGTCACATCCAGTGACACCATCTCATCTCTTGTTCTGTGTGGTTTGGTCGAAATATTTTCTAAAAATGTTGTTGTTATATATGATCTTGTCCTAGTGGGTCCAAGTTCCCAGTGTTCAGCATGTCTTACAACCCTGCCGAGAACACTGTCCTGCTCTGCAATGTAAGTGCCTCTCAATCCACACACACACACACACACACACACACACACACACACACACACACACACACACACACACACACACACACACAAACACTAACTGAGAATGTAGACGGTTATGTTTTTCCACTTATTTACTGTAATACTCTGTATCTCCTGCAGAGGGCGACCAACCTGGAGAACAGCACGTATGACCTGTACTCTATTCCCAAGGAAAGTGATTCTCAGAACCCTGATGGTACAGAAACGTCTTAAATTAGAATTTTTAAAAACATTTTTCCTCAACTGTACTTGTCATTGAATATGTTGGTCGAAGTAACGTGATCTGTCTTTTCTTAGCACCGGAGGGGAAGAGGTCCTCTGGTCTGACTGCAGTCTGGGTGGCCAGGAACAGGTTTGCTGTCCTGGACCGAATGCACTCTGTAAGTCTGTGAACAGGTTTTTACACAATAGACCAATTCTTAGAAAAGAACAAAGTCATACATTGACATGGATTTGATATTGAAAAGGCGGGCAGTCAAAAATAAATGGAGAAAAAGAAAATGTTCATCTATAGTTTTATCATCCATATGTCGATATAAATGATTGTGAAGAATGGTCCATCAGAGGCATTGAACTTCAAATTTGGTCCAATTTTGATTAGAGTTTATACAGACTGCAATTGCTAAGGATGAGTTTATATTTCGTGGACTATATATTCAGTTTACTTGACAATGAGCATTTTACGAAAAACACAATTTTTGTGGTTAAATATCAAGCAAATTAAATTTTTTCAATTGGTTAAAAGTATTACTACATTATAATTATTATAATATGAGTATTTCTATTTAAATAGTTCATTCAGTCATTTCCTTCTCTCTTTTTTGCAGCTGCTGATTAAGAACCTGAAGAACGAAATTGTGAAGAAAGTCCAGGTGCCGAGCTGCGAAGAAATCTTCTACGCGGGGACGGGCTCGCTGCTGCTGCGCGACGCCGACGGCGTCACCCTGTTCGACGTGCAGCAGAAACGCTCCCTGGCCACCGTCAAGATCGCCAAGGTCAAGTACGTGGTGTGGAGTGCTGACAACAGCCACGTGGCTCTGCTGGCCAAACACGGTGAGTGGATAAGCTGAATATCTGCACGTACAGACAAGGATGCTTATCAGAGAGGCACAACATCTTTTATCTTGTTTGTGCTGCCGTTGGCTGTGCCGTAGAAATATTTCTAGCTCTGACCGATGAGCCCTTGAGTTTTTACAGACTTAGAATAAACTCATCATAAAATCATTTTCGGGTGATTGTGGAAATCCATTGACAAACCACACAAACCCGTACACAAAACATGCAAAAACAACAACAACCAATGCCAGTTCTCAGCAGACCAACGACGGTTAAAAGCTGATGTTCATCGCCATAGATTCTTAAATTCTTAAAACAAACAAGCATTTGAGTCTAAAGCTACTTTTCTTTCGTCTCATCCTGCAGCCATCATGATCTGCAACCGTAAGTGGGAGAGTCTTTGCAACATTCACGAGAACATCCGAGTGAAGAGCGGAGCCTGGGACGAGAGCGGAGTCTTCATCTACACCACCTCCAACCACATCAAATACGCCCTCACCTCTGGGTATGTGCTGCTGAGAAGTGCCTTGTTTCACGTGATGCAACATTAGGCACAACTTCCAACTGTCACGAGGGTCGATACGAACACTAGTGTAGAGGCACAACAAGAACCGGTTTGTTAGACAGCATGTATCCTATAGAAAATACCTTTTGAAACAATCCCATTCCGAGACTTAAAATGTTAACATCGCATTGGTTGTTGAAACATATGCAGCTTATATATGCCTGTGTGTTTTACGCATCACTTCTTTCTCCTCGTTCATTGCTGTACTTTATTTTTT
This sequence comes from Scophthalmus maximus, assembly GCF_022379125.1. Lineage (NCBI taxonomy): Eukaryota > Metazoa > Chordata > Actinopteri > Pleuronectiformes > Scophthalmidae > Scophthalmus > Scophthalmus maximus. The sequence continues at coordinate 24,124,160 of NC_061519.1, forward strand.
AAACTTCTAACCTGGTACTGTTGTCGTGTTCCTGCAGTGATCATGGCATCATCAGGACCCTGGACCTGCCCATCTATGTGACTCGTGTGAGGGGCAACAGTGTTTACTGCCTGGACAGGGAGTGCAGGCCGCGTGTCCTCACCATTGACCCCACAGAGTACCGCTTCAAACTGGCCCTGGTCAACCGCAAATATGATGAGGTGGGTCTGTGGTGATTGATATGCTATACAATTCTCTTTTGTTCTCAAACGCTTGCTCTGATATTCTAATTACGATTGTCCAGGTTCTCCACATGGTGCGCAACGCCAAGCTGGTGGGTCAGTCCATCATCGCCTACCTGCAGAAGAAGGGCTACCCTGAGGTGGCGCTGCACTTTGTCAAAGACGAGAAGACTCGCTTTAGTTTGGCTCTGGAGTGTGGCAACATTGAGGTGGGTTGCTGCTGAACAAACTGTCTAGTTAGGACACCTTTTCTAATTCACTACACGTACCTTCTCTGAACTATACTCTTTAATGTTTTTCTTTTACCTACATTTGCATTCATACATATGTTAATACTTCCATGTTTTCAGATTTGCCAGTAATATTGTCACACCCTGAATGTGTTCTCCATCTGCTGTCTATGTAAAAAAAAGATGTCATCATTACTTTTGCTCCATACTTCCAGGTGGCGCTCGAGGCAGCCAAGGCCCTGGACGAGCGCAGCTGCTGGGAGCGTCTGGGCGAGGCGGCGCTGCTGCAGGGTCACCACCAGGTTGTGGAAATGTGCTATCAGAGGACCAAGAACTTCGACAAGCTCACCTTCCTGTACCTCATCACTGGCAACCTGGCCAAGCTGCGCAAGATGATGAAGATCGGTGAGTGATTGGAGGCGCTCAAATAGAGAGATTTGTTTGTCTCGAGTTTGCAAATATCTCGCAAGTAAAGCTGACGACTGTTGTCTTTATGTTTAGCTGAGATCAGAAAGGACATGAGCGGCCACTACCAGGCGGCTCTCTACCTGGGAGACGTCAGCGAGAGGGTCCGCATCCTGAAGAACTGTGGACAGAGTGAGTTCACTTGTCACCTTTAACTACATTCTCTCTGTTATTCTACCCTCATCGTCCTGTACTTCATTGAGGCTCATTTATCTGCACACTTCTGTCTACCACCTTAAATGTGCGTACCTCTCAGCACTGCTTGCAAATTCCCCTTACTTAAAATTTTTTAACTATGGAATAAAAAAATAAAGAAGCCAAGAGATCTTACTGATTGTGTGTATCTTTGTTTGTGCAGAGTCTCTGGCTTACCTGACTGCAGCCACTCATGGGCTGGATGAAGAGGCCGAGTCACTGAAAGATACCTTTGACCCAGAAAAGGAGACGGTGTGTTCAGAAAAAAAACATCCTCTGTACCGTCATACACATAATATGAATCATGAGTAACCTACAGTCAGAAACAGATGAAATAAAGTAGGGTTTTTATTTTTTTGTAATTTCAGGAGCACCACAGCCCCTCTGAAGTTATCATATTAATACATAATTTTAATGATGGTACTAATGGTGGGTGTTTGTCTTGTAGGTGCCTAAGGTTGATCCAAACGCTCAGCTGCTGCAGCCTCCTCCGCCCATCAACCCTCTGGACACCAACTGGCCTCTGCTCACTGTTTCAAAGGGCTTCTTTGAAGGAGCCATCGCAGCCAAAGGTGAGTCATCAGCCTTGACAGATGCACATATATAGTCACAATACATGTGTATATAAGCGTGCATGTATGTACAGTGACTGTGTTCCTTTCAATAAATACGACTGATTGGTTGTGACAGGTTTCGGTTAACTGCTCACCTGAAATACACCAGTGAGAAATGTCTTCCATTTTTGGGCGAAAAATAAAAAGTGAATTATGTGGAACTATTTTATTTGTCTGTTGTAGGAAAGGCAGGTCAGATGGCTGCCGACCCGGACATGGAGGCTTCAGGAGGCGAGGGCTGGGGAGACGATGCCGAGCTTCAGCTGGATGATGGTAAATTAAACCCCAAAAATATTATTACTGGACCTGTCAGGGGATGACGATTGTGTCAAATCACCTCTACTGCAGCATTGAATTAATCTCTCTCCGATTCTCTCTCTCTCAGATGGCTTCATGGATGCCCAGGAAGGATTAGGCGAAGACGGGATGGTGAAAGAGGAAGGAGGAGGCTGGGAGGTGGAGGAAGACCTGGACCTTCCTCCCGAGCTGGTGAGAGGAGCTACATTTTTTAACACTACACACAAGACAAGTTTTGATAGATTTCCCCGTAGCTTCACATTTTGATTTCCCAAGAGATGAAACCGGCCACTGAGCTTGTCATCTTCGGTATATTGTCTTATTCTCTTGTTTCCAACCATCAGGACCTGCCGGCCGGTGCAGGCGGAGGAGCAGAAGACGGCTTCTTCGTCCCTCCGACCAAGGGCATGAGTCCGACCCAGATGTGGTGCAACAACTCCCAACTGCCGGTGGACCACATCCTAGCTGGCTCTTTTGAAACCGCAATGAGAGTATGTTCATCATTTCTTTATAATATACTTTTTAAAGATAACATGTATAAAGTTGTGCCCGATTATTTATTATTTACGAATTATACTGACATTTAGTGTTCACCCCTCTCTACCACAGCTGCTCCACGACCAGGTCGGAGTTGTGAATTTTGGCCCGTACAAGTCGCTGTTCATGCAGACAATGTCCCGAGGCCGCAACTGTTACCTGGGGCTGCCCTCCCTTCCCTGTCTGCGCAGCCATCCGCAGAGGAACTGGAAGGTACAGCTTGTTTACGTGTTTTATTGTATACATCCCCAGTGATAAAATTTCACTTTTTAGTTTTCCTTCGGATTTTAGGTGTCTTGTCTCGAGAGTTTTGCTTTAGTTTTGTTTAGAATAAGATTATATTTAACTCTTTAATAACATCTGGTCCTACTTTTTCTGTTTTTCTTTGTAAATCTAATAAGCAAATATACAAATTTTTTTTTTTTTTGTAGGACTGTGGGGCGAAGCAGGGCATTCCTGCTGTGGGCCTGCGCCTCTCCGACCTCATCTCCCGCCTGCAGCAGTGCTACCAGTTGACCACCGCCGGGCGGTTCGAGGAAGCTGTCGATCGCTTTAGAGTCATCCTGCTGTCTGTGCCTCTGCTGGTAGTCGATAACAAGCAGGAGATTGCAGAGGTGAGTGTCAGGATCTACTTTGAAATGGCGATCAAATAAATCCTAGGCTGCACATACAGCACTGTCAAATAAAGCAATGTAGCTCACGTGTGCTCCCGGATACTGTATATTAATAATGCGACTGTGTTGAATGGGCGTGGGTCACTGATGTGATTGGGATTTGTGTGTTTCAGGCTCAGCAGCTGATCACAATTTGCAGAGAGTACATCGTGGGTCTGACCATGGAGACGGAGAGGAAGAAGCTTCCTAAAGACACATTGGATCAGCAGAAGAGGCTGTGTGAGGTAAAGAAGATGCTGCAGACTGACAAACTGAAAACCTGCCAAAATGTTTAATTGTTTAAATTCACACCACAGGGATGTGTTTCTGCCCTATATCAACATTTTCTGATGTATGTGGGTTATTTTTCTTCCCCTCATCTAGATGGCGGCTTATTTCACCCACTGTAATCTCCAGCCCGTCCACATGGTGCTGGTGTTGCGCACAGCTCTCAACCTCTTCTTCAAACTGCGTAACTTCAAGACAGCTGCCAGCTTTGCACGCCGCCTGCTGGAGCTGGGGCCGAAGCCAGATGTTGCACAGCAGGTTGGTTGTGCGACATCCCACTGAATCGCCGACTGGGATTTCATGCTGATATTAAAGTTTTCTTTCGACACCGTTTTGTCATCTCTTATCGTAATGTCAAAACTCTTTCCTTACTATGCAGACCCGCAAGATTTTGGCTGCTTGCGAGAAGACCTTGACAGATGCCCACCAATTGAACTACGACCCCCACAATCCATTTGACCTGTGCGCTGCCTCTTTTGTCCCCCTGTACCGTGGACGCCCTGTTGAGAAGTGCCCTCTCTCGGGAGCCTGCTACTGTCCTCCATACAAGGGCCAGATCTGCAGGGTCACACAGGTGAGTCTTTTCCATTCAACATGAAAACGCTCTTCAAAATAAGAGCATGCATTAATATATATTTTTTTACTTACGGGAGCATCGTCTACCCCTAGAATCACCACTATATGGGGAGAAATGAGTCCCAACATTTCTGAGAAATACAGAATTTAAAAGCAAGTCCATTTAATACCCCATAACAGTCACATTACATCTAATACAACTCTCTTCAAGGAAAGACAAAAAATAGAAACACATCAATACCATGTAGTCCAACTACTTAACTATGTAATATAATTAACACATCCAACAGTGTCACCTAAAACCAAACATTATAAACTTTGTAAAGATCGAGTTTAGACTGCATTTAATTGTATAAATGTATCTTTAAAAAGGGAAAACTAAGGGGTGGGGAGTAGTTGGTGGGGCCTTCCTGGTGGTTGTATGTGTATATCCATTAAAAAATAGGAAAGCATTAGTAAGTGATGATTTTATTCACCGTTTCCTCCTTATAAATGTCTAACCCTTAAATTTCACCGTATTCTCTAGGCGACTGAGATCGGCAAGGATGTGATCGGACTGCGTGTGAGTCCACTGCAGTTCCGCTAAGAGGATATGGAGATGAAGAATCTGCTCTGCGAAACACATCCACACTTACTCTGTAGAAATAATACCATTATTGACATGTGAAATTTAAAGCAGAGATATATATATATACACGTTTGTTCACAGCGATGTGAAACCTTTTAAATTCTTTCATCTATCTTGATTCCATGCACCACATCATTGCCGAAAGCTTTTTCTTGTCACTACTGCTGCATTGTCTCTGTGCTGTGGCTTCATTAAACCTAGCTGTTGTCTCTCTTCTGACTAATATGAGATGAATGAGTAAAAAAAAAAAAGTGAGCAGCACTGCTCTGTGTATCTGGTCGGAAATAAAAATAAATTCCTGTTTGTGAACGGAGATGTTTGTTTCTGTGGTGTTCTTGATGTGGTAAATCTTGGCCAATGTGGTTACTCTGAAGCCGCCGACTGGAGGAGGGTGAGGTTTCCTGTGTATCATATAAAAGTGGTATAGGAATATTGAAAGTGCACTACAGGGCTGAGTCATCAGGGAGCAGTCCAGAGGTTACTCTCGACTTTAGGCCTTTAATTAAAAACCAAGCAGGTGAATTGTGTTGGGGTGTTAAATTGATTTATTAAAGGTGCACATGTTTTAACTGACCAGTGGCTAATTTTTAAAAACGCAGATTTTTATATTAATTTTTTACTCTTACGGTGCCATTTTGACTGGAGTCGCGTCGCCTCTGACGGGGGCGGAACCAAACAGCGGTACCCGGACGTTTCCCATGTCAACACTTCCTGTTGTGTTTTCGCTCTCTGCTCCCCGAACCAGGAAGATGGATCTGCCCTCGAACAAATGGATTGTTCATCTGCTCGTGTGCTGCTTCGTCGTCGGTAAGTTGTCTCCCGACTGTGTGCTCGAACGTTGACACGTACTCACGTCCACCAGCGGAGTGTCTGTTCCCCGCGTGTCGGGGGCAGTTTGAGCCTGGCGGACTTTCTTTGTGCTGGCTTTTTTTTTTTTAGCCGGATGCTAAGCTAGCCCCGGTTTGAGCTTTAAACATCTCCGTCGCTGGCTTTTTTTTTTTTTTTTTTTAAAACAACATTTTCAACAATGGAGTTCACTGTCGCGACCGCTGTCCATCAACTGCGGGTTCAGAAATCCTCGCGTGATTCTCTCCAGTTGTTCCTTTCGATGACTCGTCTCCTCCTTTTGCGATGAGCGAGCAGCTCAACGCCAGCGTGACCGCTCGTGATCCCCCGGCCGCCGCCGCCCGGAGCTCGGGGGTCGGATGATGGAACCGTCGGAACAAATCGTACATACATACGTTTTTTTTAGTTTTTTTTATTATTGTTATCTAAAAGATAACCGTGTTGTCTTCAAAGGTACATTCCAGGTTTTTGTACAAGTTAAAAATCTCCCTTCGCATCTTTAGGACATCCGGGTACTTTCGCCACATCAGAGCAGCAAGTGATTTGAAATAAAAACTAGTTTCTGTTTTCACATTTGTGCTTCTTGCATCGAGTGTGTGCGTGTAACAAGGGATAAGATAAGAAAACCTTATCACCACAATCTTTCATACAGGATTGAGGAATAAGGTGTATAAGGAAAGTGACCTGAAATGACTTCTGCTTGACAATATATGTAAAGTACAATTTTTTTTTAAATTAAAATCAATTTGACATTCCAGGAGGGGCGGGGGCTCCCAATTCAATTAAAATAATAACATTAAATTAAAAAGATATATAAATACTATATACAGAGCAGTAGCAATAGTTGCACATGGAGACTAAATATGAATATTGCACAGTTGGTTATTGCACCTTTAAGTGTATCAGTGAATTATTGGCTCAAAGCAGCATTGGAACAAAGCAGCATTGAATCGCCAACACTTTGAAAAGAACCTTGCTGATTTCATAGTCCTGTGTCAGTGAATTGTGTCCATAAAAAAAATCAAGAGATAACATTTTACAGCAAGAGATAAAGTCATTTCCAACATGGTTACAAGTTGTGAAGGAACTACGATGGTTGGCATTTGAAATAACACAGTACAACTTAAGAACTACCCTGATCGATTACTGTACAGAAAGTATTAATTATCTGCATTCAAGATTCCATATATCAAGATTCTTATATATTCCATTATATAAAGTATATTATTATATTATTGCTGCTGATGCTTGAACACAATAGCAGCATGTTATTGTAAGTCCTGGTTGAGGTGGAGCTCAAATTATAGTGGTAATAACAATTATGTCCATAAAATCTCAATCTGTAATGTAGTTATAAAGAAAATGATGACTAAATGTAGTATACAGTGCAGCGCAGTATTTAAATATGAGTTTCAGATTTGAACGTACTACAAGACCACACTGATGACGGTTTTCACTTTCTGTCCTTCACGGGGATGTCAGAGGTCACGGCCTGGTACACGACTATAAACCACAAGGTGATGGAGATCAGAGATGTTGTAGACTCACACGGCAGCCTTCGTTCTCTCCATGTTCTGTAACACGTGGTAGCTGCAACTCGTACAGCTCAGCGGGGTACACCATTGACTTTGGTACAGAATGTCGGGGCTCGATTTCCAGGTCATCCCAGTGTTGGCCCTTATAGGCAAGACCCTTAACGCTACCTGTCTCAATGTAAGTCACTTTGGACAAAAGTATAAGCAAATGAATGTAATTTAACAGATCCGTAATCGACTACTAAATTAATTGTCAACTATTTTGATTATCAATCATTGGGTTCAAGTAGTTTTTATGGGAAAAAAAGTCAAAATTCTCTGATTTCAGCTTCTTAAATATGAATATTTTCTAGTTTCTTTGCTCCTCTGTGACAGTAAACTAAATATCTTTGGTGTGTGGACAAAACAAAACTTCATCTTGGGGTTTGGGAAACACGATCAACATTTTTCACCGTTTTATGACATTTTGTGGAACAAACAACTCATTGATAAATCAAGATAATAATCGACAGATTAATCGCTTAATGAAAATAACCGTTAGTTGCAGGTTTTGTACGAGCATTATTTTCCAAACAAAATCATGTGAATGCACAGTGAAGACAAATAAGATGCAAAAGACAGAACAGGAATAATTGGAAGGAAAAAACTTATAATAAGTGAAGCATATTATAGAAATGTGTTTTTACTTGTGAGAGATACAAGATAAAACTGTCACTTGAGGTTTTGTTTCTCCTCATTTGAGCCAGAAACTCCAGTTTGAACCGCAGTAATGTGTTCCCATCATTAATATGTCCTAAATGTCAAACTGTTTGTCCTTGTGCCATTGATAAAATGCTTTTTTTCCCTCTCTTGCAGGTGTCAACTGCAACTCAGTGGATAAGAAGATTTATGTGAAACTCAATTACACCGTCTCGTGTGTGCGACTGCTCAACGCAACGCATCAAATCGGCTGCCAGTGTGAGTAATAAGGCTACAAATGAAAAGTGATCCCCCCCACGGTTGTCCGAGATGAATGACCTCCGAGCGTCTTTTCTTTCAGTTTTTTTTTGTGGTAGGAAAAAGTTCGCTCCACAATGTACTGAAAGCTTAAAAGAATGTTCCTTGTGGTTGCTCCAGGCAGTTCAAGTTTGGAGCCGAGCGAAATCAGTTCTGCGGCTTTGAGAGTTGGAGACAAATTTTCCAAACCCGTAGACAGACAAGCTTTTAAAGATGTTTATTTATTTTTTTGTTATACCTCCTGTCACAAAATGTTGACATGTCATTTCCTCTGTCTGGTTTCAGCCTCTTTGTCGGGTAACGTGGGTGTGCTCCATGTGCTGGAGTCGGAGGACAACCTGGACTGGGTCCTGAGCTCTGGTCCCAATCCTCCTTACATGGTCATCCTGGAGTCCCCGCTCTTCACCAGGTACTGTCTCGCCCTCCAGACGGATTTCCCACAGTCACAGTCATGATGCACGATCTGGCTTTTTTGTCTTCTGTGGCTCACGCAAGAGAATCTTTCATTTCTGCGCAAGACAATTTTTTTTAATAACATTTTAAAAGAACATTGCAATATTCATCTCATTTCAATTGAGTGCAGCTACCAACTGTGCAATACTTATTCTCTATGTGCAATTATTGTCACTGCTCTGTATGTAGTAGTTATATTTTGGACATTCCTTATTGTTTTGTAATATTTTGCATTCCACTTTGCTGCTGTAACAGCCACATTTCCCCTGTTGTGGGACGAATAAATGTTTATCTTATTATCTTATTTGTTACCACGCAAAAAATTCTAATAATTCCTAAATGTTCCTTCAAACACAGCATTTATTTTCTATCCAGACTTGTGGATCATTAAGACATTATTTAACAGTATATAGTTGGTAATGACAGAAGCATGCACTAACTTTAAAACGTCTGACCCCCGAGAAAGTAAACTTAAATTACGTTTTCAAAACCCACGTCTGACCTGTGTTTGAGCCCGTTTCATCACCGACCGTCTGCCCGTCAGATCCGTCATGATGAAGTTGAAGAGCGGCTCCAGTCGGGTGGCAGGCGTCGCTGTTGTGGCGCCCAACACGAACCCAGCGGGCGCCTTCTCTCCGCACACCACCTGCCCCAACGAGAACTCAGGTGGGCGGGGATTTTATTTTTTTTTGCAAGCCGCGACTTGTCCTTCAGTATTACACGAGTCGCAAAGATACATTTTTAGTTTAATGACCCCGCAGAGGCGCAGAGCTTTTGGAGTCACATTGTGAAGTCACTTGATTTCGGAGAAGAAGCAGCGTTAAAAGTCAAACACGCTAGTAGAGATTTGTTGTATCGTTCTTTTTAATGTTTCTTTCAAGTGTGGAAGAAAGTGTTTACAACCTTTACTCAAGTAAAACTCGCAATGTCACATTGCTTTCAAACATTTTAGTTGAGTGCAGAAGAATTATCTGTAAAATGTACGGAACATATAAAAGATTTGGTTTAGTATTACCGACAGATTCAGATGTAAGAAACAATATAATGGTTCCTGACTGATGTGGATTTTTGGGGGCTGATTCTGTTGATGTTGATGTCTTCTCTGTGTTATTTCCCCTCAGGCGTTTATTCAGAGACCTACGATCCAGCCATGGCCAACTGTAACAAGACGGTGTGGAACCCTCTGGGAAACGGGCTGTCCTACGAGGAGTTTGATTTCCCCATATTCTCTCTCAAAGACGACAATGACACTCAGGTCATACGACAGGTAAATGTGACGGAAGACGTAAATATTATGTGTGTTATGCGGCCTTCGCGTGGTATTGGAAATTACGGTAAAAATTGCACTTGAACGCCACCCTCAAGTCGTAACTACGAGTGGGAAACTGAGATAATTTTGATTCCTGAGTTCCCAAGTTGGAGCGAGCAGAACCTTCAACATGGCGGAGAAGAGGACATTGTTAGCTGTTGCTCGTGTACATAATTCAAATCTGTAATCTATTCTTTACTTAACTTGATATGGACCAATGCTATTCATCATTCTTTCTATAACAAATGGACTACAGTCTGCAAGCGGTGCAAAGTTATTACATCAGCCCTTTCGCCATTTGTTCCTATTCGTTCCGACAAAAAAGCACTTGAACGTGACACATTAGCGTAATTCAGATCTCCCAAGTGGGAAGTAGGATCTTCCGATTGGCACGTGGAGGCACCAGAAATCCCAATTGTACTCATTAGTACTTTCAGGTTGGTCACTGTACAAAAAAAAAGAGTCTAATTGTTTTCCAGTCGCCTCTGGTGCTGGGGGAGAGAAAATCCCTTCATGCTCAGCAGAATCTGATTCAGTGGCGTTTGAGAGTTGGAACGGTGCCAGTGAAGCTGTTTTCTGCTGCGCTTAAGATCGGCCTTCATCTGGGGCATGTTCCGACACATTATGTTGAGATCATTTGTCAGAGCTCCATAAATCATTTGCTGCTCCTCCACTGTATGTGACAAAAAACAGACAGATCCTATTACATGGGTTTTAGATATCGTCCTCCAAAGCAATGCGAGTGTGTGTGTGGTTCTTTTTTCCGCAGTGGGCTGTGTGTTTTCACAGATTACAGTGAACACAGAGCTGCTGAGCTCCAGTGTCTTTATCTGTGGACTGTGCATTTAAAGTTGCCTCTCGGAGGCGTCTTTTTATTTTCTGAAACGTTTTTAAATCCAGAGGTTGTGTTCCTGTTTGAGAGTCAGTAAAAATGTTCTGTTCTCTGTGTCCGCAGTGTTACCTGGACCACAACCGCGCCGTGAACGGCAGCAGGCCCCGGTACCCGCTGTGTGCGATGCAGCTCTACTCCCTCATGTTCGCCGTCACCGACACGGCCACCTGCATGAGAAGAAACGACATTAACTTGAGCATCAACCCAGGTATTTACACAAGATCATATACGACAACGTGGTGTGATATATACGTCGCTACATATACGGCAATGTCTTTATGTGCCAAATTTATATTTGTGGCTGTTTCGTCCCCGAAATGTCCTGGGGATGATGTGAGTAACAAAAAGGTGTAATTAGTAAACTGGGAAATGGAAAAAAGAAAAGAAAAGGAGGAAACTGATGAGAGGATAAAATAACAATTTATGTACAACTTAAGTATAAAAATAAAAAGCAAGCTTCTCAAAAGAGGCCGATTCCCCTTGGACAGAAAACGCAAAACTATCCTATTTGCACGGTCACGACAATCTACCGGGTTCACCGTACACATGCAAGAGTCTCAGATGCACACACACACTGAGGGGAGGGCAGAACCTGGAATTGGAAAAGAGCACAAACACACACACACACACAGCACTGGGTCCGCAACAGTGGCATTTCATAAATGCTACACATCATTGTCAGGCAGAAAATCTGCTTAAAAACAAGGAAAAGCTTGTTTCTAATAACCATATGTCCATATTTTAACCTATGTCCATATTTGTTTTTTACTCTGTGTCGTCTTGTAGAGATGGTGTGTGACCCGTTGGGCGACTATAACGTCTGGGCCTCCACCCGGCCGCTCAACAACACGGCCAAGGGCCACAAGATGTGGGAGAGCGCAGTCGTCGCAGCAGCCAGGGTGAGTTTCCTCCTCCTTCTCAAAAAGGGAAATGGATGATATAGGCTTTGGCCAATATTTCACTTACTTAGTTTGCAGACACTCCTGTAAGTTTATGAAGAGTGTTTAAAATATCTCCAGCCAGTATCTGCAGTGATCTCACTCACGTTTTTCCGGCCTAAAAATTCCAGTCAGTGTACAGACAGACAGTGTTTTGTGCTTTTGTGTTTTTTCCTCCCTGCAGATTCAGTACAGTGCAAAAAGGTTTTAGGCAATCAAAGTCAAAGTGAGAAAGTTTTCAAAAATGTTTCGACAAATATGTTTTTTTTATTTTTTATTATCAACTAACTTCATAGACTGGAAACCAGAGCAGTCCCGAAACAAGACATTAGCTCAGGGTGTGGGGGAAGTTCGTTGAGCTTTTCACCATTTTATCAATAAAAGACGAGTCAATCAATTGTGAAAATAAGGTAATAATGGAAAATACGTGTCAGTTGCAGCCCTACTGTACATATTGTTTATACTGTATACTGTCGGTAAACCAGAATACAATATGTTCTACCTCTGTGGAGCCTGTGGCCACGTTTTGACCTGTGGAACGAGGAAAGTGGGTCATTGCAAGTCGAAGTGAACTACTTACCTAGATAAGATCTCTGACTGATGGATCTTCTCCCTCCTCCTCCTCCCTCCCTTCCTCCTCCTCCCTCCCTCCTCCTCTTCCCTCCCTCCCTCCCTCTATGCAGTTGGACAGCAGGTCGTTTTTCTTCGACATTGCTCCCGGAGCGCAGAGCGGAGTCTCGGGGTTCGTCGCCCTGCTGGCGGCCGCTCACGCTCTGCGTGACGTGGTCCAGGAGGCCCCGCCCAACCGCACCATCCTCTACACCTTCTTCCAGGGGGTCAGTCGTTAACACACCACTGCGTCGCCCCATCAAAACATAGGATTTTAATTAATTTGTTCTGGAGAGCTCATGTCTTTTTATTCATTTGTACTTTTTGTTTGACCCCAGGAAACGTTTGACTACATCGGCAGTTCGAGGATGGTGTACGATATGGAGAACAATCAGTTTGCAGTTGACCTGGACAATATTCACTCAGTACTGGAGGTTGGACAGGTGTGTAATTCTTTTGTGTGTTATCGACCTGCACATGCTACCAGATTTTGACGTTTTCTTTAAAATAACTTAGATCATAGATCATAGAGCACAGATATAGTGGGGAAATTAGCAAAAAGTATGATTTTAACATATTTTAACTTTATTAGCTTCTAACTTTGCAAGGTGCAGACCAGTGTAAGCAAGTTCACTACAGTTAAAACATATCAAATAGTGAATCATGTCCGCTCACCAAAAGTTTCATCAATCTTGGCTTCATCACACTAAGGTATTGAGGTCTTATACCAAGCAACACAATATTTTATTTTATTTTATCTTATCTCATCTTATCTTATCTTATCTTATCTTATCTTATCTTATCTTATCTTATCTTATCTTATCTTATCTTATTTATTTTAATCAGAATTGAATGTCTATAAAACATCACCCTTGCAACTATAATGACGTCATTATATTATTGTTGATTTTGTTTTTTAAACAGTTGGTACGTTGGGAACAAGCTGCACTCTCATTGGTCAGAGTTATGGCACTGCAGTATTATAATCTGACCATTAATTTTCTCCCCCACAGGTGGGACTTCGTAACGACTCCAAACTGTGGCTCCACACTGATCCCGTGTCTCGGAGGAACGACAGTGTCAACAAAGAGGTTTGTCTGTCTGCGAATATTTTTTTTTTGAGTTTTTAATTTATGCTCAGCTGCTCTACCGCCACAAAACGTACGATCACATATTTTATAATTCATAGCATAATAATCATTATTTGAAACTAATGTATGATAAAACATTGAAATGGCTTTGAACAAATATGGAAAACAATATGGAAAAACTAAATCTCTTCATGAAGTTAGTAAGTATAAAATCTACAACAAAGAAAATTATTATTTCAGATTCTTAATGGCAAATTCAAGAGATGTTTTAGGTTGAGGATTGACTGTAAATCCTGTTACTAATCTAAGTATTAAAGTAAAAGATTACAGTTTATGAAGAAACATGGATATAAAAGAGAAAACTACAAACAGAATCGAGATGAGAAGAATAAATTGAGGTCACAATGTGTTTTATTATCAATCTTGTGTTTCAGGTGGAAGATCTGATCGCTAACTTGCGTTTGGCTGCCACGAATCTAAGTGTCACACCCGAGGTGCCCACCGCCTCTCAGCCTCTCCCGCCCTCATCCTTCCAGCGCTTCCTGCGAGCTCGGCCAATCCCGGGTGTCGTTCTGGAGGATCACCAGTCTGCGTTCACCTCCAGGTGACTCGGGGGGTTTCCCTAAGACGCGTAGCTACACACGATGAACAATTCGTCATGATGTCAGAATGTGCGACCTGGAGGAACTCGACGTATGTTGATCTGTTTTTTTTTCTTCTTCTTTTCTGTTCTGCGTGCAGGTTCTATGAGAGTATGTACGATAACGCGGAATACCTCAACGTGTCGTACCCACCGAACCTGACGCCAGAGGAGCAGCTAAGATTTGTCACTGAAAGCGCAAAGGTATTTACTTTTCATCGTTGATCACCAATGTTTCCATCTCACTTCAAAAAGTCAACCCACAACTTCTGCTTCACTCGTTGTTTTGTTTGGACAGGCGGGGTTGGGTAGTTACGGATTACATGTAATATGGATTACGTAATCAGATGACATATATTTATATATGACCAGTAACATTACCAACCATTTTAGTTTTATGTCGCACAACTGTCGTCTTCTTGAAAATTTTCTTCTTCGCTCGTCTCCATTTATTAGAAGATGAAAATGTTGCGGCTGTTTAAAACACGAGGCTAACGAGGTTAATATTAATTGTGGAGCAGGGAAACACCGATGTTCTCCATTTTTTATACGACAGGATCATTCAGGATTTAGTTTCATCTCAACCTGAGTGACAGTCAAGTCTGCCTCTCGTTCCAGTCTTGCCACCTTTAAGTCGTCTTGCTTCTATTTCTAGAACGTCACACAGATATTGTCAGACAGTAGCTCTAACAAAGATTTTTTTCTTCTTTTTTTCGCTTCTCCTGTCTCGTCTCCCAGGCTCTGACGGAGGTGGCCACCCTGGTCGCCCGGGCTCTGTACAGGCAGGCCGGAGGAGCGGAAACGCAGCTGGTCAACATCAACGCAGACTCTCAAACAGTAAGACTGCTTGATTTCTTATTTGTTGATTTCAATAGAAATGATGTTTCAATCTTATCAACCGTCTCAATATTCCTATGTGAAGATGATTTGCACCTTTTCCTTTGACTGATAACAAAAAATATTACGGCCGACCTCAGACCTGAAGAGTATCCTGCACTTTCTCACTCGGCGGTGTAGAGAACATTGACAGTTGCTTCGTTCAGTATCATTTGTACAATGACGTTGGTCTCACCATTTTAATCCCTCTGGAGAATCAAGTCTTCAAAAGCGTTTCATTTAAAGAAAGAAAACTTGCAGCAGGAACAATGTTTTCTTTAAAGATTATCTTCAAATGTGCTTTCGAATGATTTATCATTAGTTCAGAAACAACGGGAAACGTCTTATTTTAATTTAGCTTTTCTGTGACAATTTTTGTCATCTTGAGGAAGTGACACCTTGACATGTCTGCTCCTGCTCCATTTGTCTCAGGTGACCCAGATGCTGTACGGTTTCCTTGTTCGGACGAATAACTCCTGGTTCCAGCAGCTGATCCCCTCGGACTTCATGAGTCATCTCAGTGAGTTGGGATCAAAAGCTCATCCTTTAAAAAAGAGCTGAAGTCAACTGAACACAAACCTGGTCGACTGGTATCGTACCCTTTCTTCGACCAATCATGCATGATCTGCATGAACTAAATTTGCCACAGTGCAATAATAGTTATTAGTCTGAAAGAGTTATGAATACAAGTTAAAAGCCTTCTCCCCCCAAACTTTTTGACCATCCGTTAGAACATAATGCCGCCACAATGACAATTTCTTTGACATGATGAGTAAACGTTCTGAACTTGTTTGGGCAAAGTTCAAAGTTTTCACTCGGGTTCTCTCTCTTTCCTACTGCTGCTGAATATAATCGATTTATCCTGGAAGGCTTTTACTGTAGCGATTGTCCGACCAATGAGAATTTGGCCTGATGAGAACGACTCGACGAACCGGTGCAGCGGGAGACAGCAGCCCTACTAGATTCATATGAAAGATAATTGCTTATTGCTGTACTGACTCCAAATGTGCAGTGAGACACCCTTTTTCATAATTACTGTGAAGATGAAGAGCAGAGGAAACACTGATAAATGTCCAGACACAAATCTTTTTTTCTTCTTTCTCTCTCTCAGCTAACAGGCCCCCAAACCTGTACGTGGGTGCGGTCCAGCAGTCCAGCGAACCGACTGTTCTGGTCCAGTTCCTGATGGCTAACCTGACGGGCAGCACCGTCAACGTGACCCAGGAAAACTGCCAGAACCAGCGAGAGGATGAGAATGACAAAGAGAGCAGACATGTACGATGAATAACGTTGTATTTTTTATTTATTTATTTACTTTGGTTGCCATTTGGTTTTTAATTTAATCTGAGAGAAATTGTGCCACAAGAAGAAAAAAAAATGTTTAACAACTGAACAAAGAAAATGAAAAAGAAAGATTGAGAAAAGGGTTCAAGGGGTTTATGACTGCATCTAATGATAATTTTCATTATCATTGTCTTTTTTTTAAATATCTGATAGAAGTAAGAAATTAGAGGACCAAATTTAAAGAATAAATATCTATTACTAGTTTCCAGAGTCCAAGATGACATGTCTAGAATTCTTTTATTTGTTGTACAAACATATTGTCCAAAATCCAAAGATATTCAACAAGTGAAGAGACACTGAAACCAGTAAATATTTTTGCTTGAAAAAAGGATTTAACCGATCGATTGTTCAAATAATAAAATAGCTGCAGATTAACTTATTATTATTATATTAGAATTATTTCAGCTTTATTAACGTTATTGTCTCAACCTAAAGCCTGTGGTGAGAGGTGATAAAGTGTGAATTTAAGTATGTAATTCAATAAAAGTACAATTATACTGAAGAAATATAGAATAAAAAAGCGCACCATGATTTCTGTAGCCTACAGTTGGTATCAAGTCTGAACTGCACCACTGGCGCATTCTCCTCATTTAAAAAGATAATTGAAAATATAATATATATATATTTATTCCCCCTCCTCCGCAATGTCGCCCTTGTTTCCTCCTCCCTCAGATGTACATCTACATGTGGGTTCAGGGAGCGGTTCCTCCCAACAGCACACAGCGACAGGGCTTCTGTGTCCGCTCCACCGCCCGTCTGTCCAAGGCCGTGTCCCCGGCGTTCGACCTGCGAGAGTTTACCTCCAAAGACTACTCGACGTGGACGGAGTCCAGGTGGAAGCCCATCAGCGGACGCATATTCCTGGTGGCCAGTCACGAACTGGAGGTGAGCCCCGCCCCCTTCACTTCTCGGGGGTCAAAGACTCGGATGCTCAGATTTATTTATTAAGGAGGGCTCACGCAGTTTTTGCAGCAGGAATTTAGGGATGGGTGTTGTAATGGTTTGAACGACTATACTACTCTATTAACCGCTTATCAATCCGGTACCAGCAGCTAAACGCTGAGGTGAACGCTTAGAGACCAAAGATATTGTTGGTGGAAAATAATGAGTGATATTGTTTAAAAGTCATCGTCGCCCATTTGACTTTTCCTTTTAAATCCTCCTTCCTCCAGATGTTGACGCTGGGCGTTGGCGTTGGCGTGCTGCTGACGTCCCTCCTGCTGACGTACGTCATCAGCGCCAAGGCCGATATTCTCTTCAGCTCGGGGAGGGAACCCACCAACGCCACGTACTGATCCATGCCGAGGCGACGCAGGCCGACGACCACTACGAAATCTACTATTTCTACTACTACTACTTCTACTTCTATCCCAACTGGACATTGACAGGAACTTTTCTTCAAAACACACCACGATTAGGTACACAGACAGGTTAGACACAGCAGCTGGGGGGTGGGGGGGGGTTATTAAACTCTGTGTTTCTGGACTCGCTCCGTTGAGACGTGAGATGAGGACTGGACCGTACTGGATTGGCCTGGATGGATCTGGACTCATCAGGGTTAGAAAACACTGGTCAGGCACCAGACGGCCCTGCCGGTGGAAAAGATGTTTATATTTCTTTTATTTTAGTTTTCTTTTTTTTTCTTTTTTAATCGTCAGAGAATGTTTTGTTGACTCTGTCATGGGATAGGCACATTACGCATTATTTTTGTGTGTGTGTGTGTGTGTGTGTGTGTGTGTGTGTGTGTGTGTGTGTGTGTGTGTGTGTGTGTGTGTGTGTGTGTGTGTGTGTGTGTGTGTGTGTGTGTGTGTGTGTGTGTGTGTGTGTGTGTGTGTGTGTGTGTGTGTGCGCGCGCGAGTGTGATTGTTGATATGCAAAATGTGACCGAGTGACTGCGTGGTTCGGTGTGTATGATTATCTGAAGGTGTGTGTGTGTGTGTGTGTGCGCGCTTTATGAGGATTGCGATTGTGCAATACTGTAGCTGTCTCTTCTTTGTCACGTAGTTTAACTTATCACTCAGCTACAAACGATAAGAAACCACTTTATGGGTCGCTGAACAAGAAGAGGGGGGAAAGAAATTGAAATTCAATGTTTTACAAAAATTCTAGAAATGTGTGTTGAGGTGTTTTAACAAGTTGTAGCTTCTGCGAAATTGACAACAACAAAAAATAAATACAATTTTTGAAGAAGAAAAAAAAAATCTAAAATATTTATACGAATCGATCCCAGCACACACATGTACTGTAACTAGTAACTACACTTGAACGTAGTTGTTAACTCACTGCGATTTCACATATTGTGATGTTTGTGTGGAGAGGTAGAATTTCCCAAATGAATAAGTGGCTGACAAATGCTTCATCTTCATTTTGATCAGCTGCTAGAATCTTCAAATCCAGTCAGAAGATCTTCTGAAAATGCGTTGGTACTCTGGCTGTGCACTCTATTATTTTTTTGGGTTCTTTTTTTCTTCCGCACTAACTTCTGAAAAATTGTGACAACACACAAGAGGTTTTAATTTTGTTGATGGGCGTTCATCTAGTGTCTGGAATCGATGATCAATTGTGATGCCGTGTTGAAGAAATAAACATTGCTTCTTTTCCAATTTTTTGGGGGGTTTTTCCTTTTTTGGTGGTTGGAGTTTAAAAAAAGAATTAAAGCTTATTGTTATGATTTAAGTGCTCATGAACTGGCCTAGCGGCACTCTAAAAAAAAGAAAAGAGGATAATGTGGCCTCAGCTTATGTATTCACTACTTTATGTTTTGGAGAACCAGCCTTTGGTCCAGTCAATAAAAAAAAACTCATCTGTGAGAGACGGTGCTAGTTTCTGTTTTCCAAAAAGGAACAGTCATACACAGTGGATACAAAAGTCATCTGTCAGTCACCACTTCTCTTGTTCTGTTAAAGGTTTTCATAAGAGAAATGTACGAAGAAATAAAGTTGTAAAGTGAGGGCCGTGGTGTTGGGAGTGTATTTTGGAAGTTATTACTTTAGTAAAGCATCTAAAAACACTCAGGGGAAAGCCAGTTGTCCCAAACCCCAAAAATATCTATAATATCTTAAATTATATCTAAACCACTGGTTTCAGCTCCTTTTTTTCTTCCTTTAAACCAATAAAACATAGTGTGTCAGAGATTTTCCCGTCTCCCCAAGAGGTAGAACTATCCAGTGTTTCAAAGTGAAGAAAGCCACTTTTTTTAAAAAATTTATGCTGAATAACTGCTGTATTTTTTCTTTTTTTTTCTTTGTTCTTATCCATCGAATCATCGTCGTCTGTTGGTTCCATCCTGACCCACAGATTGGAATCACTAATCTTAGCTAAAAACCCAGTAAAGGATTATATTTTAATGAATTTCTTTATTGATATTGATAGTGTAAGAATACATATATGGAGGGAAGTCATATCTATATACCTTCTAACGTACAGCTGAGTAAATATGCTTTATAGAAGTATATCAAATGCTTTGTTACATTTAAATATTAAAGTTAGTTCTATAGATTTTCTCTTTGGCACTTTGCCGCAGTTTAACATCGCTTTTCTACCTACAGCAGCGATGTGCTTGTGTCTCCTTTTTTTTTTTATAAGCCAAGCATGCAAGCATAAAAAAATCATGTGTCTGCAAACACCACAAAGAATAATAAATAAATAATGAGCAAACGTGAACTGATGATAAATAATTCAGGGAACTCAACAGAATGTATTTACAGACAATTGTGAAAGTAGTGACATGGGCTGTAAAAATACTGACATTGAAATAAATTAAAAATATGAAAGTGACAAGGATTAAACGATGCAACAAATGATGCAATAAATCGGAGGTAGAATAAAAATCAAGATACGAGAAGATAATCTGTTTAATCTCACAAAGGGGGAGTCTGTTACAGCTGCAAATGAGAACAATAGTAAACCTGCAAGATAGACTTAAAGATATATAAAAATAGAAATAATATATACAATGTAAACAGAACATATGCAGCGTGAACAGAAAAATACAGCGTAAAACCTGTCTGATTTATGATGGAAACCGCTGGTTTATGACGCACGTGGTCGTACAGCGTCACAACAAACATTACTTAAAATGAAGATTTATTTGGCCAAAGAAGTAATTCTCCCATGTAACGTGTCTTTAAATCTGTAAACGGTGTGTGGACACACACACACACACACACACGTTTCCTCACAGTCACATAAAAAAGTGTGTATATTTAAAAGAAATCTGATCATGATGATGATGATGATGATGGTTTTGGTGGATTTTTTTTTTTTCTCCATTCAGCACTTTTATGAGCCGGGGGGGAAACCACTTATTATAAGTGCCATTATAGTGTGTGACACACACACACACACACACACACACACACACACACACACACACACTGGAGGCATATCAGTGTGTGTGTGTGTGTGTGTGTGGTAGTAAATGTGGTGCGGTTCCACAGCGCCCCCCCCCCCCCCCCAGCGGGTGGGCGGGGCTAGGGGCGGGGCCACACTGGAGCGGGAGGCGGGGCGCTACGGCTGAGGGGAAAGAAAGTGGAAAGTGGGAAAAAATACCTGAATGGACGATCCGGAATAAGTGAGTAGTATTTTATCTCTGGAGAAAAAGACAAAATGTGATGAAACGCTCCCGATGGCGGCGGCGGTTCGTGCGGCGTCGCCGTGTGTGTGTGTGTGTGTGTGTGTGTGTGGCCGCGGGGAGAGAGACGGAGGGAGACCGGGGAGGAAGAGGAGGAGGAGGAGGAGGAGGAGGAGAATCTCCGGTTTCCCCCCAAACAATAGTCGGGAGGACGCGATGGTCGCCGTGTGTGGGTTTTTTTGAAACCGCAGGGAAGTTTCGGAGCCTCGTCGTCCGCAACCGAGGCCGCGCAGCTGCCGGCGGGTCGACGGCGGCAACGCGCGGGGCGGAGGCGCGCTTGTGTCCGCGGACGTTGATGCTGGATTCGTTTTTTTCTCTCTTCGGGCAATTAATGTTCCGGGGAGCGATGCGTCCGGACGCGTTCACTTTCATTCTAGGCCCGACGCTCTCGAACCTCGTCCTCGGTGGGAAGTCGAGCGCGTCCATTCATTTGCCGTGAGGAGGACGGAAGGAGACGGAGGAGAAGAGAAGGAGAAGAAGGGAAGTAGCATTTGGATAATTCGGCATCGGGACGCGCACCAGTCGGGGAGTCTCCCATTGTCCTGCTGTAGTCTCCCCACAACACGTCCTCCCTTTCTCTCGCTGTGCACCGGGGGCTTCGTGCCTGCCTCCGCCTGCCTCTGCCTGCGCGGCTCCTCGGCGGTAAGTTCGCCCCTGCCCGTGTCTTGTGGACCGGAGTGTGTCGGAACCGTCGGCTCGTCGAGAGGCGACGTTCAGCCGCAGAACGAGTGAAGATGTTGCTGCACAATTTTTTAAAACAATGAGGAAAGAAAAGGCCCGAGTGTACTGTATAATGCTCTCAAATACTGTATACTACTCTAAATTACTGTATAATACTCTTAACTACTGTATAATATACACTAAACTCACTGGAACGTGTGTTTTTACAGTGACATCACTGAAAGCAGCTTCACTGTTCGAATACAGTCGTTGATTTTGAGTTATTGAACTTATGATACTGTTAATAATTCCCAGGAGGGCTTAAATTAACTTTTAATCTTTTTTTATTGACCAATAAAATGTCTGACAAACTCCAATAATATTCATAAAAGCTGCTACCTACTCAAAATGAAATTTGAAATGATATAATTAAGAAATATATTCTCAATTTTCTCGAGTTGGGTCCAGCAAATGTTTGATATTTTTACTTAATAACTGGCTTGGACTATTAATCAAGTATTACATTTTGATGCCTACTAAGTTTCCGTTTACTGTTTCACAGTGTGACAATAATAATAATAAATAATGAATCACACCCATATACCAAGTACAGCTACTACGTCACTGTAAAGGTTTCCTCGCCTGATTTATCAGTGTGAATTTTGATTCAGAAAAACGTATGATGCTGTTTATGATTCTTATTTGGGCCTAGAATTAACTGTTAATCTTTATATTCGTGTTTAAAAAGTCAGAAAATTGCGACGAGTTCCAATAAAATTCTTACAAACGGCTCGATTTATCAAACCAACGAGCTGCAAAAAACCAAATGTATGAAATTCAAAAGGATATTAGATTCAAATTCTTCACTTTAACTGAATAAATGACTTGAACTATTAATTCATTATTCATTTGCTTGACTATTTTACAGTAATATCACACCGATACAATAGAGGTTTTAATAAATAGCATGTAGCTACTTCACTGTGAAGGTTTAATTGATGATTGTAGAAAAAACAATTGTGTTTATCTGGAGCTAGTGCACTTGTAATATTGTTTTGTAAATCCCATGATAGCTTGATGGGACTGAAAGCCTCAAATACATAAAGCACACGATCAATAAAATGGCACTAAAACTTCAATCGGCTGTTGGGGGACAAAGCAGGACAGAGCTGCAGCTCATGATCACATCTGGACGTTATCCATTAAACCGACGGTCGTCTTCTGATTTGTCAAATCATCTCGGAAATGTGACATAAGTAGTGAAAATGGCCGTCAAGAGTCTGACCAACGGTCCAAAGTCCTAAGACATTAAGGGTGAAGTGATTTAGAACAAAAATAAAGGAAGAGACCGCCACGCTTGAGAAGCTGGAACCAAGAAAGAGATACACATTTATATTAAATAACCAAAATGATTAATCGATGGATTAATCAATGCTGTCGTTTACTTCTCAGTTGATCACCGATGAGGTGACGAGACTCTTTCTGGTGCAAACATCAGTGGATTCGAGTATAAAACTTAAATGATGAGCATTTCTTCGTTCTATTCATAATGTCTGATCGCAGTGTGCAGACAGTTTATTTCAAAGATTCTGCGGAAAATAGCTCCCAATGAAAAATGTAGTCTGTCACATCTGTGGATCATTTGTTGCGGTACGTTGATGTTGTCGCTGACGTAATTTTTAAATCCTTACAGGTAAAAATGATCTGCATTGCTAGATTCCACGTTGTCTGTGATTTAAAGGGAAGCGACCACCGACCTTTCAACGTGAAACAGTTAGTTGACCTGGTGATTGTTCAACCAACAGAAGATCAGTCGCCAAGGACTTTGTCTTGAGTTATTTCTTCACCAAAAGCTGAATTCTTTTCTTTTTTTTTTTTTACCGGTTCCTGCTTCTCCAATGTGAATATTTGACGGTTTTCTTGCTCATTTATAAAAGTTCAGTTTAATATCTTTGGGGATTTGGGTAATGTTTCACCGTTTTTCTGATATTCTATAGATGAAATGATTATTCAAGACAGAATCGGCGCAGAGCGATCGGTGACGAGGTGGTTGAGAGGACGGATGCGCGCGCGGCCTCGGCGAGCCTTTTATCCGAAACCACATCAAACCTGATCTGCGCTCGTCGGGCCACTTCCTGTCTCTGCCACGCTCCCGTCTGGGTGCGAGGACATGCTTGTTTGCAAGGGGTCTCTGGGAATCACAGCTCTGAGCAGAAGAAAGGCTTGTTGATTCAACCACACCCTGTCACACAAACACACACACACACACACACACACCTGCTCCGGTTTGCTGGCCATGTGTGCACGAAGGCTGACAAGCAGCAGTTGTCTTGTTTTTTCCCTGTTTTTTTCCCCATGTCGTCGCAGGCAGCCGTGGGTGGTAGTGGGGTTTGTGTGTGTGTGTGCGTGTGTGTGTGTGTGTGTGGCCATGTTACTCTTGACGCGCCTCTTCCTCTGCTGGAGGCTGGGTGTGTGCAGGCTTATTTTCACAGTTGGTATATCGGGCCTCTGAATGGAGCTGGTCATTTCGGAGATGGCCCAGATTGCTGTTGCGCCCTGACAGCTGCCGGCTCGGTGGCAGCGGCTCGAAATGTTTGATGACAGCTTGATTTCTTTCTTTTTTTCTGCCTTTGGGGAAAACAAACAGAGGCCGTATATATACGTGCTCCACCTGCTCGTGTTTCTTTTTTCAACGTCCTCCCGGGCTGCATGTTTGTGGCAGAATTCCTGACGGATTTCTGTTGGTTTCCTCATTTCGGATTTTGTTATACAGTAAACATCTTGCCTGTTTTAGACGAGGAACAGAGAGCGCATATTGATGCGGTATTATGATTTAATGGAGAAATCGGAAGGATCGGAACAGAAACGCTAGTTTGGAGGAGTGGTAGATGCACAAGTGTTATTTTACTAAGAGATCAAATGTGAATACCCGCAGATATATATAAATGTTCATTGTGGACCTGGATATTGAATCATTTTACTGATTGAAAATATGAAAGTTCTTTTTCTTTAAAAACAAAAAAAAACCAAACTTCTTAAAAGACTCAGTCCAAGAAATAAGAGGTATATCTATAACGTTTAAAAATAATAAGTAAACAAATACCCAAGGGTCTGAAAGACATTTTGGATTCTACCAAACCCTAATCGTGATTTATCATTACACCACAGCTACTGTAGCTTTACACTGTAATTTCTTCTAAAAGGCCGCAGCTCCCGCCGAGGAAACCGATGTCACGTCCTCTGTTATTTTCCTTGGAAGTCAGGTTGTGTTGAGGCGAGGTAATGATTTAGTCGTGTCCACCACAGATGTACTCTACTGAAAAGAGGCTGGGCGATGAATGAACTACATGTTTCTCATCGAGTTCGGTCGGTCGCTTGTCAAAGCGCGAGGTCGTGGTGCGAGACTTTGGACTCGCGGCCGCTGGAGAAAATGACGTATGTGCCTGTAAGATACCGAAGCCCGTGGTGAATGTGTTCTGTCGTACGGACACTTGGCTGAAGTGATGTGGGGTTTTCTTTTTAAACTCCCCCCCCCCCTTTTTGACTCGGGCCATAAAACCGTCCAACCGTGGCACAAGTCGGCCCGAAGCCCGACATCCGTACTGTTTAATCTCAGACCACACACATGCACAGATTAGTGGAAAGGCCTGTTGTTGAATTCAGTCAGGGGCCGATGGAACAAGGGTCATTTTTCCTTTTTCTGTAGAAGTCAGAATTTCACTTTGAAGCAGATCTGTGAGAAAATGAATGGTGTTTGGCTTTTTTCATTTTTATTTTTTTTTCAAATCCTTTTTCAAATCACCTAAAGAATTACTCTACTGTTCGCTAAACAATGGCGGCCCACGAACAATGGTGGGGGAGAAGAGAAATGAACCTGTGCATTCATGGAAGCAGATTATGGAAAGCTGAGAACAACAACGGGTTATGTTTTTTTCTTTTTTTCTTTTTGCAGAACAGGCTTTAGCTTTCATGTCTGCTCCGACTGGGCCTGTACACCGGAAGGTTGAAACTTGTGCTGCCGGACTGACGCTGGCGTGAAAGGAGGAGAGGGGAGAGGAGTCCTGGTGTGGCTCGGTAAATAGGCCACAGGACACTGGGATGAATAGGAAACCCAACCCATGTCACCACTGGACCACGCCTTGTGGTGGATCAGGTGTTCTGCTATAGTCACACCAGAGAGACAGACGGGTCAACAACAGACAGGTTAACAGACGGGTTCGTTTCGAAAAGGGTTAAGGGTCGGGGGCCACTGAGGAAAATAAATGTGGAGTGAATGCATAAGACCGGAAGCTGGGGTTGTGTTTTATCCTCCCACATTTTTGACAAAATCTACGAAAGTGCAAACATTATGAGGCGCTTAGAAACTAAATGTACTCATTTAAAGGAGACATGTTATGCCTTTTCAGTTTTGTGTATGTGAAAGGGTCTGCAGGTAAAGGGAGCTCCTCTGCCCGACAGAAAAACCACTGTTCCTGAAACGCCTCGCCAGTCGTCCGGCTGATACTTCCGTAAAAGGGTGATGTCACCGCTCCAGGTCCAACGGCTAGTCTGACACGCCCCCAAACAAAGCCGGGTGAAGGTAGAAGAGCGAGAGAACTTCCTACATGCACGGGAGTGGAGCCAGCTGGCCAATCAGAGCAGACTGGGCTTCATTGGGGAGGGAGGGGCCTTAAAGAGACAGGAGCTAAAACCAAGTGTTTCAGACAGAGGCTGTGAAAGAAGCTTCAAGTACTTCATGTACCGGGGGGGATATTACCTAAAAATAAATTTTTAATCCTTAATAATCAATATAATACTTTCAACAGTGGTGACATCAGAAGTTCAGTCATACAAATCATCTGAAAATCCAGTTCCTGGTGTGAAATGGTCACATCAGGAATCACAAAAAGCAAACAATGAGCTGTTTATTAAACTTAGTTAAATTTACTTTTACAGTGTAGATGTAAATGTGTTAGTTTATTATAATTAAAAAAATATTATCAGGTTCTTTTAGGCCAAGCCAGGTTCGATCTTTAGTTTCCTCTCAGCGACACAAAGCTTTGTGTTGACTCCTACCTTTAAAAAACAACCTGTCTCTTTAGTTTGTGTTTGTGTGTTGTAGCATGTGCGTTTCATTATGTGAATAAGGGATCAGACATCCACCTGAAAGGTCAAAACTAATGTCGGCCCCATTAGAACGACACACAGGAAGAGTTTCTTTATGAAGCCTCCAGTTTACTGGCAAAGACCCATAATGCAATGCAGCCCCAGGGGTTGAGTTTGAATCATATTAAAAGGCTCTGTTTTGTGTACAGTATAAATAGATACTTTTAGCGTCATATTAAGATGTCGTGGCTTCCAGTTGACTTCTCAGCGTGTGATCTCAAAAGCTTTGAGATTCACCAAAAGCTTCCCTAAAAATTGTGATTCGCACAGCACATATTACTTTCTGGTTTTTATTATTGAATAGTGACACTAATCTTACTCGCACTGCTTTTGTCCTGCGGTGGGTTTATAGTTTCATTGATTAAAAGCTTGAAGGTAATGTCTCGTGTCAAGCGTGAAGTCAAGTGTCATTGTGGGAAATGTAGGACATTTTTCCTGCACTTACAAGGATGGACAGTACGTGAGAACGCAAATGTTGCTCCAGACATATGTACGGAAAATGTCCGAGTGAGCCCACTGGAGAATACACCAGGAAAATCTCCAAAGGATTCATAGGGGAAACATGCGGGCGCCTAACCCTGATGCCGCCCCTCGCTCGGATGTTACGGAAATTTGTGACTCTGGAAAATCTCCTGCTGCGTTATATGTGAAAGGCAAACTCTTGAGCATGTCCGGACCCGGTGTTGCGGACATTTTCCGGAATTCTTGTCCGCAAAACACCTCTAGCAGCAAGGCCTTTTGGGATGAGATCGGCTGGTCTGACCTTCTTTATTTATTTCTTTTTCTCCCTCAGGGACGTTTCTCAGCAAGCAGGATCCCCACGTTATATTGTCCACATGCACTGGTCAAAGTTCACTCACATGTTCATGGTAAATTCCGAGGCGACTCTCTGCAATTGTCATGCGACGCTACCGTCGCCCTTGACTTACACCTTTGACCATTTCTTCCGGTATATCTCAAAAAAAACCCAAACATTTGCATACTCTTTGGCTTTGGTGAACCCGTGACCGTACCTTTTGTGCCACCGGCGGACTCAAAGTTCCAGCCGTACACAGGAAAGCTGACGTGCAATTAACCGCTCACTGGCGATAAACACTCTAGTTTTTTTTTCTCCTCCTCACAACAAACGTTTGAAGTTATCACCGCACTATTTGCTCGGGCCGGCGTCTTTGTGTTGCGCCGTTAGCGGTCACGAGCGGGGGTGTACTGTAGACCTCTGTTCTCGGCCCTTTTAATTGCCCCCATAGGCTTTTTTTTGCCATGTGTCTGTGAAGCCCATACAGACACCGAGTGTCACGAGAGAAGATGAACAAGATATTTGGAGGAGTCATCGGGAGCCGCCAGGACATTCTCATAGACGTACGTGGGGGATCGTATGTTGCTGAAATGAGTGACTGTAGAATGACTCATTTCGTAGTTGCCTTGAAATACGGACAGTATGACTGTAATTGCTAAATTATTATTTGTCTGAAGGTGGCGCGCTGAGCGATGACTTCAGATTGACGCTGTTCAGATCTTGTCTCGCCGAAAACCTGCGGTTTGTCTGGGAGTCGTCGCCGTCTCTTCTCGAATTCATGGCCACGCGTTTTTTTGTTTTTCGCTCGGAGACGCCACTTAACCCCGCTCCTCCTCGTGAATCTGCAGCGTTTGTTCTTTTGAAAACGCTTCCCAGTGTGGATCTCTGACTTTCTTTCGTGCAATTCTGCAGAGCGCGTGTGTGACATGACAAAGTGGCCGAGATGAAACATGACGGATCCAGTCCACATATTCTCTACTCGGAAGAGCAGCGCGCGTCACCGCTCGCTTCCCTGCCGTTACCACGGAGGAAAAGCGTATGTGATGATACACCAGGAAGAAAGCTGTGAGCCATCGGGAGTCTTGCGGTTTTGGAAATAAGCATGTTGTTGAGATTTTGCGTATTGTGCTGCAGGGCTGCAAAAAGCCGCTCTGGTCTCTGGTAAACGTTAGAGCATTTTGTTTGGGCGAGAGGCTTCGACTGTTAGGGGGAGAGAGAAGAAAATGCGAGTGAAAGACTTTAAAACAAAGGGAGGGAGTGTTTTTTTATGATGTGGATGAACTTGAAGAAGCCCCTCAGGCCGCCTCGCCGTCGTACAGTATTCTGCTTGACGGGAAGTGGAACTTTTGGGACAATGGTGGTGCCAGAGCATAGAAGCCACATTAAGTGGAATCAGGCGCCTGTGAAGACGGTGACGTCCCCCTTCATTTCCCACAGAGGTCCAGTCCAAGACACCGAGCCACGCCCCCTTTATCAATTAACCAGCATGTGACAGTCCAACATCCGTCATGCCAACACTTTATTTTCTGTTTTGCCGATTTTTTTCGGCAACGTGGAGAGCAGAGTGGCAGAGGGCGGCGTGAGGTCAGGTCTCCGTGGCAACTGTCAACCTCCAATCCCCCTCCAGCTGAACACCCTCTTTCATCGCCATGGCAGCGGAGAGGCCCCCGTTTCCCCGGGGGACGAGGGGAGTGCGGGAGGGAATGTGAGACGGCGATGAGGGAGGGAGGGAGAGGGCAAACAAGTTTGGTGAAAACACAGAAATCCAATATGGCCGCCATTGTTGGTGCGAGCTAACGGCGGCTACGGCTAAGTGTCCTGAGCGAGGGGGGGGGTTGTGTGATGATTAACCTTCGACCGAGACCCGGAAGACGTGATGTAAGAAACACAGAGCTGAAACCAAAAGGCTCAGAGGTGTCAACGTGTCTTCAGTGACACGTGGTCGACAGATCGCAGCGGGCGATGGGTTCTTTCCCCACTGCGACCATTTACACCAACCCCTAGTTTAAAGGGTTATGTCACTTCATATTAGTACAGTTAAACTGACTGTGAGAGACTTCGAGGAACTATTTTTTTGTGCTGTTGTTTGTCCAAAGTGGAACTAACGATTTATTGTCGATTATGGGCGACAGGAAAAGTTCTGGAAAATGTCCGGAGAAACATTTGTGGACATTTGCGTTCTCACACACAGCCCCTCCGGAACATTTCGGGAAGACATCCAGATTTCAGTTCACGCCCAAAAGCATTCATGTTGAAATGACACAAATACTGTTTATCAGGCATTTTGATAATTGTTCCATTAGTCAACGAGTCTAAACACATTCTGGCCACGGCTTCAATCAGGCCGAGATAAGTTTACGATCATTATCTTTTTTTATCACGTTTTTAATATAATCTCTCGAGGACTTGCTACGGCCGTTGAGTTGTGTTTTATGAGTGCGTTTGTTTTATGAGAGGAAGATTGTGTTATTTCTTCCGTCAATAGTTTCACAGTCTCACTTTTAAACGTGTACGATTCCTTATTTAACTTTTATTTTACTGTGCCGTTTAAGTGCCTGACATGAAGTTCAGCGATGCCTCCTGGGACTTTCAAGTGCTTCCTTGATGGTCCGGTTGATACTGTAGCTTTTAGAAATATTAGTGCCTCTTATAACCCGAGACTGACGAGCACGTTGAGTACCGCGATGAAGAGCAGGTCAAAAATCGTGAACGTCAGTCACGTGATCCACAGCAGGTCTCACGTTTTTCAAAAAGGCTTCTTACCAATTTTTCTTTACTTTCCCGTCTCTTTCAGATTCCGGCCACCTCAGCTCTCCCCTGCCGTGACTCTCCCACCCCACATCTCCTCCTCCTCCTCCTCCTCCTCCTCTCCGTAGCCTCCCCCGCCCTC
The DNA here is from genome assembly GCF_022379125.1 of Scophthalmus maximus. Lineage (NCBI taxonomy): Eukaryota > Metazoa > Chordata > Actinopteri > Pleuronectiformes > Scophthalmidae > Scophthalmus > Scophthalmus maximus. The sequence continues at coordinate 24,154,517 of NC_061519.1, forward strand.
CCGCCTCCCTTCTCCTGCTCCCCCCCCCACCCCCATCGGCCTCCAAGATAGATTCCCTCAGGAGCAAGGTTGACCTGCTCAAGCTGCCCCTGGCGCTCTCCACCAAGTCCCTCTCCGAACGCAAGAGCCAGCTGGGAGGAGTCGGCGAGCAGCGCGGCCCGGGGGGAGGAGGAGGAGGAGGAGGAGGAGGAGGCGGCGCCCGCAAAGCCCGCTCACCGCCGACCCGAGACATGGACAACGAGTCGCAGTACTCGGGCTACTCGTACAAGTCCTCCCACTCCCGGAGCTCCCGCAAGCACAGGTGGGTCACGGGGGTCACACCTGTTTCAACATGATTTTAATATCGTCGCACATTGTTGTGAACACGCAGCCAGCCTACATGCTGGATTCATTTGGTGAAATATCAATTATCCCCAAAAGACGAGATACTGCTTGTTCAGTTTGATCATCAGCCCCAAAGTATAACTCACGTCAAACCTTTCGAGATCCTAAACGAAGTCCATCTTATTTGTGATTAAAATAGTAATAATTGTAGTTTTGAATGAGTTTCCTATCATGAATTTTCTAGAATCTGGGAGACTAGATGACGACACTTGTTTCCCTACGAAGGCAGTGAGACTTTTTTTTCTTCTTCACGTTTTTGAATCAAACTGCGGGACCAAAATATCAAAACTCCATTTCAAAGCCGACATTTAATAACCAGGAAGCTGTTATTTGTCATCTGTTGTAACCAGTTGCATCCATAAATCAATCAATCAATAAATCAAAATTCAGTAATAGATAAATCCCTTGACAAGAGCTTTGAACTTCATGTAGGCTATGCTCTAATGAAGCTTCCCAGTGTTCCGGGATAAAATCCATGTAATGATAATGAGGACGAGTGTGTGTGTGTGTGTGTGTTCCAGGGATCGGAGGGATCGTCATCGCTCTAAGAGCCGCGACAGCAGCAGTCGTGCAGACAAGTCGGTGACCATCCAGACGCCCGGGGAGCCGCTGCTCGACGCCGAGTCGACCCGCGGAGACGAAAGAGTCAGTCGCACTGTTTGTCACGAGTTTGTCTGTTTGTTTGGGTTTTTTTTAAGTTGCACGTTCGTGAAATTCAACTCTCAACATCGCAGAACTCCTGCTGTTTGTGGAAATGACATATTAAATTCTTCTGGTGCTTTGGCTCCGACACGTCCGTGAAAGGCTCGTGTACCCGTCAGTCACTTCACTTCGGACCCTCGTCCGTCCCGTCAGTCACTGGCGGAGAGCAGCTGTTGACATTTGTGTAATTGAGTCTTAAGATATTATGTGTAAGACGTTGTATTTTTAAGTGAAGAGGCATTTTTTCATTAAGGCGCCTGAGGTCACTTTTTTCTTTTTTGTGTTCCTAGATGAAGTGAGGAGGCGTCTTTCTTTAAATAGTCCAGAGGCATTTGTTTTAAAATGTTTAAGTGAAACACCGTCTGTGGTCAGAGGCTACATGGACACAAACAACCTGGACACTTCTCATAACTTGATGAAAACATTTGAACTTATCTGGAGTTGAGGGTTGATACATTTTTTTTTAAGCAAAGATGTCGAATTTTTGTTTCTTATTTCTGAAAGTTAATGATTTGTTGCTTTTTCTTTTTCCCACGTGAAACTGAACATCTTTGGATTTAGGGACAAAACAAGACATGGAAAAACTACGATATTTTAAAATGTATTTATTATTTGAAGAAATAATTGGCAGACGTACTGAAAAAAACAAATAATCATTGATTGCAAAATGACCTTTCATTTAAACAACCATAATTCAATTTCAGTGTTGATGCAGGGTAAACTCTTCATTTGTTTTATTAGCAAAATTATTGTGGATTAATTTGCTGTCAATTGACTAATCGTTTAAACAGCTATTGATTTCAGTGCTACTCTGATTGGCTTAATTATTTTATCAGGTGAAAAGATCAAATATATCCTAGTAAAAGCTTCAGAAATGCAGATCGTCTTGTATGTTTCTTATGTGTCGAGGTCCTTTGCTCATTATCTCTATTTCAGACAGTGAAATTAACCCTTGAAAACATATGAATCATTTCTTCTCTCCGTATCCTCCAGGATGATAACTGGGGAGAGACCACCACGGTGGTCACCGGCACCTCGGAGCACAGCATCTCCAACGAGGACCTGACGCGCGTCACCAAAGATTTAGAGGAGTCGACGCCGCTCGAGTGCAAGCGCTTCGTCGGCCCGGCGCTGGGAGGCTGCCTGAGCTTCTTCGCCCTCGTCACGCCTCTAGCCTTCCTCATCCTGCCGCAGGTCCTGTGGCGCGACGCCCTCGAGCCCTGCGGCACGCCGTGCGAGGGCCTCTACGTCTCGCTGGCCTTCAAGCTGCTGGTGCTGCTCATCTCCTCCTGGGCGCTCTTCCTCCGCCCGCCGCGCGCCACCCTGCCGCGCTTCTTCGTCTTCCGCTGCCTGCTGATGGTGCTGGTCTTCCTGTTCGTGGCGTCGTACTGGCTGTTCTACGGCGTGCGCGTGCTGGAGCCCAGGGAGCGGGACTACAGGGGGATCGTGGAGTACGCCGCCTCGCTGGTGGACGCCCTGCTCTTCATCCAGTACCTGGCGCTGGTGCTGCTGGAGGTCCGACACCTGCAGCCGGCCTTCTGCCTCAAGGTGGTCCGCAGCACGGACGGCGCCAGCAAGTTCTACAACGTGGGCCACCTCAGGTTAGTCAGACCGATCCTGGGAACTGGTTTCGTCAAGTTAATTACAAAGTTACTAATACTTGTGTCACCGTGCGAGTAGGAAAAACTGTTATGTCAACTGGTGACCTTTAGAAACAGCACCTCTAGTGGTCACGTTGCTGAAGTCGGTGTTATTATAAAACCCGACCGATTCAGTCTGGTTGGATTTTTTTAAAATACCTTTCTTCTGAAAATAATAAAAATGATTAATCAGAATTAAAAAAAACCTTTCTTCTTCTATCACATCAAACTGCCCATTTCTCCTTAATCTAAAGTGATTCACCCTTAAAATGGATTTTCCCAGTTAACCCAGAAAATTCCAAAAATCTGTTTCCCAGTTTGTTCCATCAGGAATTTTCAACTTTGTTTCAACGTCGTTGGATTTTTTCTTTTTAAACTAAAAAAAAAGGGAATAACAGTGTACTCCGTGTTAAAAGTTTTCATTTGACAACTTGAACAACAAACGCGATGTCACAGGTTTGAGAGGTCAGGAGAAAAAATTATTTTACTTCTGCTTCGCACACTTTTATTAAAGTTGCTTCCTAATAAATAATGTCAGATTTTGAATTTCCTTGGCCTTTTTTATTTAAAAAAAAAAAAGGTGTTGGCGTAATCATTGTAGTAATAATGATAAACTTATGTGGCACAATTCATGCACTAAATGCAACACAAAGTTTTATTAAACAAAAGAAACAGAATGAAGAAAAAATTATTGAGATAACATGTAACAACCATCATACCGTAAAAAGATTTGTCTTGATGTTTCTTTAAGACACATTTTTAACTATTAATAACTGGTGAAATTATGAATGTAAAGGTTCTGTAATACAAAACCCCTCATAAAAATCAGATTATAGAAATGGAAAGTGAGTAAAACAGGAGATAAACCTGCTTGATTCTGAACTGAGCTTAGATTTTAAGTACAACTGATTTATTAAATCACCGTACGATTTAGTGTCCACTGGTCTCTGACGTCTGATCACCACTAACTGTGTCAGTGATGTTTGACCCTGTGTGTTTCAGTATCCAGCGGGCGGCCGTCTGGGTGTTGGACCGTTACTACAGCGACTTCCCTGTTTACAACCCTGCGCTGCTCAACCTACCCAAGTCCATCCTGTCCAAGAAGATGACCGGTTTCAAGGTTTACTCCCTGGATGGTAAATGCACAGGCGCATGTCTGATCTGAGGCCAGTTGTCTAATCCTGAACTCCTCATTTCCCTCACTCGTCACTGTCATTAGTTGGTCTGCAAAAGAACCAGCAGGTTAAAAGTCGTCATTAAAGTTCACCTACATGCATTTTTCTTTACTCAGATCTGCATGATGTGAACATGATTTGACTCTTTCTCGAACATTTGCTACAAACCTGAAATGCTCATCCACTGATTCCCCTCGCCGCTCGTGTCGTCTTGTAGAAAACACCACCAACAACTCCACGGGTCAGTCCCGGGCCATGATCGCAGCCGCCGCCAGGAGGAGAGACAACTCCCACAACGAGTTTTACTACGAAGAGGCCGAGATGGACCGAAGGACCCGCAAACGCAAGGCCAGGTCAGAGGGCAGAGGGCAGCGGGTCGAACACACTGACGGAGACAGTCGAGTTGAATGTGTTTATATGAAAAGCAACAACAACAGGAGTTGAGCCAAAGTGCTTTTCAATCAAGGCAAAGGAAAGCGACATACGCATGGAATAAGAAAAATTTACAGAGTATTAGGGCAATGTATGAAAGAAGAAAACAATTACAGACCCGGGGGAGGGGGGGAATATTCAAGAAAAAACTCGGAATTTCCGAGATTGAAGTGGTAAATTTAGGAGAAGGAAACCCGGATATTCTCTGACATTATAAAGTCATAAATTTGCGAGAGAAAAAAACTCTGTGATCAAAATGCGATTCTGTGTTTTCTTGTGAATAGGCCCAGTTCACAGCAAGTCTCCACAGTCCGGATGCTAACGATAATATGGTCATTCTGAGGCTAAAAAAATCTATTTCCTTATTGTTAAAACCGATTGCAAAGTTTTTGGATTAGGTTGGTCCACTGCAGACATGCGGCAGCGTCTGTGGTGATCCTGTTGGACGTAGCTCCTTGAAAAACAAGGAAATTTACCACTTTATCTCGTTAATTTACGACTTTGTCAGAAAAAAAATATTACTCAGAATATTACCCCCCTCCCTCTGTATTTATTTTTTTTTGTCCCTTATACGACCTCGTACGTTTATCTCTCCCCGAGTGTATAAGCAACCGGAAGAATCTTAACTTTGAAAAGACTTTCTGTTGAGAAACCGTCTAACAGTAAGTCTTTTTCTTTTCTTATTTTGTTTTGCCAACTGCTCAGGCTGGTGGTGGCGGTGGAAGAGGCCTTCACGCACATCAAGCGGCTCCACGAGGACGAGGCCGCCTCGTCCCCCAAGCACCCGAGAGAGGTGATGGACCCCCGGGAGGCGGCGCAGGCCATCTTCGCCCCGATGGCGCGCGCCATGCAGAAGTACCTGAGGACCACCCGCCAGCAGGCGTACCACAGCATGGAGAGCATCCTCACACACCTGCAGTTCTGCATCACGCACAACATGACGCCCAAGGTGAGCGTGTGCGTCGGCCATCGAGGCCCGAGGCGCCGCTTCGTTTTTACCCAACGTCGATTTTTCATCCGATACATTAATATATTTTCACTGATAAAACTTGTTCTGCTGTGTTTCCACGATGCGTAACCCCTCTCCCCCGTCCTGCCCCCCCCGACAGGCTTTCCTGGAGCGTTACCTCAGCCCGGGCCCCACCGTGCAGTACCAGCAGCAGAGCGGCAGGGGGCGCCAGTGGACTCTGGTGAGCGAGGAGCCCGTGACCTCCGCCCTGCGCCAGGGTCTGGTGTTCTCCGTGCGGCGCCTGGACTACTCCCTGGTGGTCACGGTCACGCCGCTGCCCTTCCTGCGGCTCGGCGAGGAGTTCATCGACCCCAAGAGCCACAAGTTCGTCATGAGGCTGCAGTCGGAGACCTCGGTGTGAGGGGTCACGACCCGCACCCCCTGTCCGTAACTAAGACCGTCTGTTTTTATGATCATCACAGATGCACAGAAATCAAAACTGTGATCAGCTCAACGATTGTTGTTCGAAACCTGGAAATAAACGGATGCCTTCGACTGTTTTTTTTTTTGTTTTTTTCTGTGTTGTTGAGTCTCGGTCTTTGCAACACGCTGTGTATTAAAAAAAAAAATCCCTTTTTTTTGTGAGGGGAGGTCTTTTTGTCTCTTTGGGCCTCTTCTGTTGCTGTAACCACTGGACGACTTTTACTGTGCTGAGTCAGCACAAGGACACGGAGGAGACGGATGACATCACATCGTCACTTCCTCTGTCTGTGTTGTTTGAGAACAGAGCGACCGGAGCTCGGCCGGTCGGTGCAACGCTGCCACCGGCTGAGAAGACTGTTTGTTATTAGAGGGTGTGATTTCTTTTTTTATTTTGTGCTCACAGAATGTGGCGTGACGTGGATCGAATCGACACGTTGCTTTTCCTTTTTTTTATCCGACTGTAAAGAAAAAGTGGAAGTTAACATTCCCGAGATGTTTCTCCTCCCAGACTCTCTGTATGTTTGTGATTGTCTAAATATGCAGCTTCGGTTTTATTCTACACTGGCAATTTTTTTTTTTTTACTATTAATGTTACAATTTTAACATGGAATCTAAACACCTGGTGTCAACATGCGATCTGCATCGTAAGGATGTGAGAAGCAGAAGTCTGGTGTGATTCAGAATCTTTCCCTATTGTCAGCAAATTCCACAAAAAGACCAGAAAAAAAACAGAAGTATTGTTGGTTTTGTTATATTTGGACCAGCATCAACGATCGTTCTGTAATGTGACGTGTGCTTCTCTCATAACTTTCTAACCTTATGTGACGTCAACTTTTAAAAACGACCTCACACATATAATGTCCTTAAAGGCTCAGTTATGTGTTTTTAATAGTTTTTAAACTGGAACAAGTTATGTCAGACTTGGGCAACAAAGTATCATATTTGTTAGAAGGATCCATTCATTGATATGTTTTCTTTTGTGGGACAATAAGTAAAACAAAGAATGAAACATAACCAGACTTGGCGGCTGTCAAAGGAGTGAAAACCAAGAATCCGCCTCTGAATCGGTACCGGCATCGCGAAGCAAACAATTGATCTTTAATAATGTTCATCACTTTGTCGGACAAAAAATTTTTCTCAGCCCTAGGACTAAGGTCCAACTCACTCGTTGCTCTTATGGCTCTCAACCACATCGCGTGGTCTTTCGCACGGTGACGCATTTGACTTTGATGAATGATCCGTCGATTTAAAAAGTTAGTTCACGAGCACAGAAACAAAACGGCAAAGAAGAAATTCACAGTCAACGGAAGTTGCTCTGTTTTTTTTTTTTTACTGTGGAGGAGGAGACATTCCCTCCATGTGCAACCACCTGTGAAGTTCCATCTGCGGAGGAAGACCAAGAGATGTGGCTGAAAGCTTTGGAAATGCTGCTGTAGTTGGACATTGATTCTTTTTTGGAAACCACGTTTACCCCCAAATTTCCGGAAGAGCATCTTTGTGACGGCGCCTTTTTTTTTTTTAAAGCTAATCCCAAAATTCAAAAAGGGTCATGATGACCAAATGATTGTCATCGGGACGGTGATGATATTAAAACCAGATCATGTTGAGACGAGGCGAAGTCGACTCTATGATACAGATTGTATGCTCACACCGGGTGTTGCAGATTTTTTAGGTCTATATTCCACCATTTTTTTAACATTGTACATAAAAAGGAAATCCGTACTGAACAGGCAGCTGTAGTCAAACTATGCGCTGGCTTCTTAAGGTTTTCATTTTGTTCTTTTTGTAAATGCATTTCTACAAAAATCCCAAACCAGACGTGTGATTGTACAGTAGCTCCTCTCTGCAGCAGCAGCAGCAGCAGCATCATCACCGCCTCGCCTTGTATCCACGAGCTGAACAACTCGCTGCCTCCTCCCTTCCTCTCTCTCTCGGCCTTAGACTCTCCAAATGTGAGCGGAGCGGCGTCCGGGGCCCACATCGGCCCTCGCGCTGACCAGATGTTGAGACATGAGCCGCTCCGACGTATCGACCTTGACGTCACTTTGAGCCGCAACGCGACTGAGCGACTGTTTTTCTTTTTCCCCTCCAGTGAAAGTGTGGTTTTAAAAAGCCTTTTACTTTTTTTTTACTATCCAAATACCAGGATGTGTATGACATTTCATCTGAGTGATCAAAATGCAGATTTTAAAAATGTTTTTTTGTTGTTGTTTTTTTTTAAACAAATGCATGCTAGAGTTATTTCAAGCTCCAAAGCTTTTTTTAAATTTTATTTTTATTTTTTTATAATAATAACTCTGTTTTCCATCATTTTTACGGTGCCTAAGTTAAGACGATGCAATTTTTCTGAATGTTTTGACTGTTTGAGAATCAAGTGGCTTGTAAAAAAAAACACGTGTAGATTTGTCTTTTGTATTCCTTTTCGGTAACTGTAGCTTGTATAGTGTGTTAGGCTTCTTTTTTTTTTTTTTTCATTATTAAATCATTTATTCCTTAAAAGACGTCGTTTCGGTCACTCATTTTGACGCCTTGGAGGTTGATGGGTTTAAAGCATATCTTTAAAAAATATACATATATAATAATAATAATTATATATATATATATATATATATATATATATATATATATATATAAAAGGTGATGATGAGGAAATGACCATGTGTAGTATATTTCATACTTGTGGCCTTGTGGCACCGTTTCTAGCTGATTCGACTTCCTGTCGAAAGGTTTCTGTTCCCATCAAGCGTTTTGCAAGAGAAGCAGGGTTTTTTTTTTCTTTTCTTTCTAAAGCTGGTGGGGGGCTGGCGGCAGCGTCGTGTGGTTTCACAACTTCAAATCGGACAGAGAGCCACGGACTTCCTGCTTCCTCAGAGCTCACTTCAGAGGGTTCGTCTCTTCTTCCTGCCAGACCTTCACAGAAGCAACAAGCGGAGCATCTCCTCTGCAACCCACCTCCGGTAAGACGGACACTCGGCCCCACCTGCGCTGGCGAGGATTAACAAATGTCATTTTGTCCCTGAGCTCTCTCTCTCTTTTTTCCCCCCTCAACCCTGCCTGCAGACGTCTCCGCGCGCTGGTTGCCGGGCAGGGGCTGACGATGGTGTGTTTTCTGTGTGCAGAGGCCATCGAAAACATGATCACATGTTACGTCCTCGATGGGATTCTCATCCTCTACGGCATCGTCCTCACCGTCCTGTACTGCCGACTGAGGGTGAGACGAGCGGCAGCGACACACGACGACACCACGTCGACTGTTGAGTGTAGAACTGAGCCGTCGAAAATATTGAACGATAACCTAAATACATATATTTGCCATATTTGATGGCTTCTCTGTACTCGAGGCGGAAAGCACTCTTGAGAATGTTCCTCCAGTTTATTAAACTGTAGACAAAACTTTCCTTATTTCTCCTAATCAGTAAATGTTGCCTTCATGCTCGTTGCAGCAGCGTCAACTTCCGATAACCTCTCACATTGGAGTGTAAATGAAGCTGCATGATACATTTTGTGTCAATATTTCTTATTTATTTTCCCACAGACGCGTCCAGCCATCAAAACGCCTGCCAATTTCCCTGAGGTAAAATTAGATTCATTTTTTGTTTTGATTTTTGGTGTTTATTTCTATGTAGTTGTAAAAAACTGAAACTAAATGCATAAAAGGAAGACTGGGATTTTTTCGGAAATGATTCATTTTTTTCTGTGTTATTTCAGAAGCACTAGTTCTGTTTTAAAGCGAAAACCCCAGTCGATCAGTTCCTGTAAACTCGAGCTGACCACCAACCTACATTATTTATGCGCTGCACACACACACACACACACACACACACACACACACACACAGAAACACACACACAGACACACACACACACAAACACAAACACAGACACACACACACACAGTTTCCACCAACTTCACACAAAACAAATGTCACATTCTACTTCCTGTTTCGTGCCTACGAATTGAGCCCAAAAACTCAGAACAAATGAAATAACCTGAATAAATTGAAATAATCTGCAGCCATTTTGCTTTTTTTTAGGGGAAGCTCTAGATACTCGCAGCGTGTCACATTTATCCAGAAAAGATAAAAATTGATAATCCCTGTGACCTGTGTCCGTCCGACAGAAGCAGCCGGCTGACCAAGGCGTCTACGCGGTGAGATTTCTCTCTCTAATGCTTGAAAAGACAGTTCAAATTGTTGGACAAGTGACAGTTTAATGCACAGCCAATGGTAAAGGACAGATTTTTCTTTACTTTCACCTGCCTGGCTGTCAAAGACACACACACAAAAAAAATCACATTTAGACTCAAGATTATTCTGTAGAATATGAGGCATCACACTTTTAATTTTTTTTGACTGTGTCTACCTTTCTCTCTGTCTGTGTGTGTGTCTGTCTGTCTGTCTTTCTGTCCGTCTTTCCCTCTCTCTGTCTGTCTGTCTTTCTGTCCGTCTGTCTGTCTGTCCCTCTGTCCATCCGTCTGTCTGTCTCTCTGTCTGTCTGTCTGTCTTTCTGTCCGTCTGTCTGTCTGTCTCTCCGTCTGTCTGTCCGACTGTCTCTCCGTCTGTCCGTCTGTCTGTCTGTCTGTCTGTCTGTCTGTCTGTCTGTCTGTCCATCCGTCTGTCTCTCCGTCCGTCTGTCTGTCTGTCTGTCCATCTGCCGGTCTCTCCGTCCGTCCGTCCGTCTGTCTGTCCGTCTGTCCGTCCGTCCGTCTGTCTATCTGTCTGTCTGTCTGTCTCTCCGTCTGTCTGTCTGTCTGTCTGTGTGCAGGGTCTGTACTGTCCCAGTAATGACGTCTACGAAACCATCAGGACGGATAAAAAGTCGATTGTCTGATGAAGGCGGAGACTCGGTGCAGAGAAGAAGATGCTGAGCACAAGAACCACATGAAGCTTTTAACCTTTTACTGTATATGAAGTTGTTAGTTGTCCTAGCGGGCCTGTGCAGATTCCCGTCTTTAAAAAAATAATAATATAATACTCATTTTATTCCTAAACTTCCTGTCATGAGTACACGAAATGCTGAATTTGTTGACGTGTTGCTTTACAGCTGTTTTTTTACCAAAGTTACCAAGGAAACAGAAGTGCATCTTTCATCTTGTTCTTTTTTTTCAAGTCGTACTTTCACCTCAGCTCATGCGAAGAAGGATGAAATATGTTAACTAACTTATCTAAGGCTGCAACTAATGATTTAAACTTTTTTTTAATAACGTTTTTTTTTTGTATATCTTCATTTTATGCCTGTCACAATATCCTAGGGCACCGGCGACGTCGTCAGATGTTTGTGTTTGTCTGACCGTCAGTCCAGAATCCAAAGATTTATAGTGAAGACAAAAGATTCAAAACTTATAAGCTAGAACTAAATCTTCTTTTCATTTAGTAAAATCTACCTGAATTGAATCTGATCACTCCGAATCATGAAGCAGTTTTATGAGCTTTAAGACGCAGATGACGGTTTTGAAAATAATACATTTTCTGTTTCAACTTCATTTGCTCAAATTTTGTGTACAATTTAGATTTGAAACAATACGCTTGTTATCATATGACTGTGCTTGAAAAAGTTTCACATCCATTGCTTCAACTTTTGATTGTCACAATTTTATCATTAGCAAAAACACCTACTACTGTTAATTGGGACATATTCCTGTGATATGCTTTGTCCATTTCCATTGTCCATGTCATTTTCCATTAATATTTTCCGCACAATCTCAACATCACCGGGAAAATCTCTCACCAAATCTAGTTTGAATTTCCAAAAGTAAATAGTACACTCAACCACAAACAAGTGTGTGAGAATCCACACGGTGGATATAAACATGTCGCTTTCCATGTCTCAAAAAAAGAGAGAGAGAGAGAGAGAGACACTAAACAGCCGCAGCACCAGAGGGCAATCGCACAGCGTCTTTGCGAGAATGCATGACATCATGGCATAACTGGAAATGTAAATTTCAAAACACATTCACACGCCCGCACACTCAGGCTGTGTGCACCGTTTCCCCCCCGAGGCTCTTCTCAAAGAAACTCACACAGAAACCGTTCAGCCGCCGTTGCGACACACTGCACCAACAGTGTGAGACAAAAGAAAACACATTTGTAGTGTCACAATTACATTTGAACGCAGGCGAAAGCTGTTTTTATGAGCACGTTCATGTTTTTAAAGGTTATTCGTGTTATCAATATCACTGGTTCTCAATAAACAGCTGTGAAACAAACAAGTGACCTTTTCCCCCTCCTTGCAACAAGGTTAATCATCTGAATAAACCTTTTTGCCTGTTATGTTTGGCTGCTGGTGCTGTTTTTTATATGAACTATGAATTCTCTCAGCTAATAAAAGGCTGTGACTAGCTGCATTTCAACATAATGTACATGCTGCATGTTCAGCACATTTCACACAGCTACTGTACGTGCATGTAGCCCTAGCTTTCCTTTGCTGTTTGTAGCTGCAAACCATCATCATCATCATCATCATCATCATCATCGTCCTCCTCCTCCTCCTCCTCCTCACAGTTAGTCAGCAGCAGATAAACATCTGGAATAACAGCAGCATCACCTGCCTTCCAGAGAGAAATAAGAGTTGGAAAAACTGAGTTGACCTGGAGTTCACAGGAAAATCCTCACGCTGCGTTCAAATCCACCTGGGAAAGTCAAGTTGGCGCATCGATTTTATTTAGATTGTCAGACATTTTCTCACCAAAAGCCCGTGTTATGCTACTTAGTATGGAATATGAGCATTACAGAAGGAACCGGTTCATTGTCACTGAGCAAAAAAATAAAGACTGAAGGTTTATACATATCTTACAATTATTTTGATTATCGATTAGTTGTTTGGTCCATAAAATGGTGAAAAAATGTCGATCGTGTTTCCAAAACCCCAAGACGATGTTTTGTTTCGTCCGCACACCAAAGATATTCACTTCACTGTCACAGGGCAGCAAAATAACCAGAAACATATTCACATCGAAGAAGCAGAAATCAGAGAATTAAGACTTTTTTTCTCCATAAAAACTACTTGGACCGATTAATCGATTAACTGTTGCAGCGCTACACCTTTGCACTCTAGCATATGTTATTGGTGTTATGTATTTATATATTTTCCATGTTTATTAACTAATTAAGACCTGTGTATTTGTTTTAGCTGTTGTAAAGGACCTGTGTGTGTGTGTGTGTGTGTGTGTGTGTGTGTGTGTGTTTGCATTCCACAGCGCTCCTAATCTCGCCGTAGGGTTGGAGTTATGAAAGAATTTCTAATTCGTTGTCTTTCAGTTTCTCATATCATATCAGTGGCTCGGTCGGTGCCGCTCAGGCGCAGGACAGTGACATTGTAAATTCCTCCGACTTTATTCCGCATCGCCTGAACGCAACAACACACGTGGGCGTGTTCGGTGGGTGAGGTGGGCGGGGCCAGCTCAGACAGGTGTGGAGAGTCGAACCTGTATTGCAGGTGCTCCTCTCTCTCTGTGTGTGTGTGCGTGACAAGCGGCCAGGTCCGTCTGCGGTCTCCCTTCGTTCTTCATTTCATTCTGTCTTTACATATTTTTCACATTTGTCTTTCCCACTGTTTATTCTCCTCTGCCAGCTGCGGACTTCGACTGGCTGCTCGAAATGACGTTGAGACATTTCACCTACTTGCGCCAAACTTTACCCAGCTCTCATTAGTGGACGGCGGTGGACACACACACACACACACACACACACACACACACACCTGCTGCCTGATGCAGATATCGATCATGAAAAGCTGATCGATCGAAGGATTCGATTGAAGACCAAACTCTCCAGGACCTAAGATGGAGCGTGTGAAGTGTCTGGCTCTGCTTGTTCTGATTGGTGAGTTACACTTTAAGTTACATCACACAGTTGTACACAACCTCTCTTCCCTCTCTGCTGTCACTGTGGGCCCTGATCTGCTGTTTCATTAAAGGATATAAATATATATATATATATATATATAAAGAAAATATAACTGGCCACTTCACTGTAACTTACATGTCCCTGTTCTGTTGCTAGGAGACACTGTAATGTTCCCATGAGCACCTGGAGTCAGACTTAAAAAGTCTAATATGACTGTATTATTTGTGTGTGACAGTTCTGTCTTTATTGACCCGGCTCCCTTTAGAAAAATGAGCCGATGCACTTTGCCTTCGCGCTCAGTCACTGTCTCGAATGCTGTTTGCTGTAGTTACACTACGAGGCCAAATGTATGCGGACACATCTGAGCTTGTTGAGCTTGTAGTATTGATTTCTCTCTATCCCCCCCTTTTGACCTGTTTCTGAGTGACCACACCGATGATTTATTGATAGGAGCATGTGTTCATGTTGGACATTAATACAGTGTATAGTTGATGGTCAAAAGTATCTGGACGGCTCTTTGTTTTGGGCCATTCTTAGTTTGGTTCCAGGCCTCTTAGTTGCGGCCCTATGGCCAAATGGCACAATAGAAGGAGGTGTCCAGATACTTATTTACCATCCACTGTGTTATGTGTTGTGTATTAATGTAGAGCTGCAACAGTTAAACGATAAGTAATCGACGACTAAATTAATCGCCAACTATTACATTTAAGAAGCTGAAATCAGAGAATTTTGACCCTTTTTTTCTCCATAAAAAATACGAATAATCCATAATCAAATAACATCGTCTTGGAGTTTGGGAAACGCGTTCACATTTTATGTACCAAACAACTCATCGATTAATCAAGAATGTAATCGACAGATCAGTCGATTTATAGAAGTAATCGACAGTTGCGGCCCTAATATTGATGAGACAACCTTATTACGTTTTCCTGCAGATGAATCATCAACGTGGTCGTAAGTATCTGGACGCCTCTTTTCTGTTGTGCCCATTTCTTGCAGGGCTGGTTTTCATGGTCCGGTTCAGGCCTCTTCCTTCCTTTCGAGCCCGGCAGCCAAATGGCACGACAGAAAGAGGTGTCCAGATACTTTTGACCACATGAAATGTTTTGCAATTCCCGAAGATACATAATCAATGTGTGCAGGGCTGGTTTTCATGGTTTGGTTGGGGCCTGTCACTCCAGTGAGGTGAGGGTTTAGAGATATTTTAGACGCGCAGAAATGGTCTTTTTCCGCCCACTTTTAGTGTGGAAGAAGAACGTGAGTAACTCGCACACTCCACCACGTCCGGCACCGTTGTGATGGCGGCTGGATGGAGGCTGCAGATTGTTGCCCGTGGCTTTGCCCTGAGATGTGTTCCGCAGTCGCCGTGCGGGGCGTAATCTTTTCTTGAGTGTCTCGCATTCTTCTGGCCCGAGCGTTGAATCTGTTCGTCCCCGCACATGTGGAGAAAAAGAAGCGGCGCGACAGAATGCGGCTCGGCCACATTCTCCCTTGGAGCCAACGTGAATCAGAACTCGTTGCTCAATCCGCTTCCTTCTTCCTGGGTCTCTGGGAGCGACTCTGTTCGCCCCGCTCTTTGTATTCCTCTCATTATGGAGATCACACCGCGTGTGTGTGTGTGTGTGTGTGTGTTTCCCATTAAAAGAGTCAATGTTCACATTTAACTGAAATTTTGACCTGCAGCTGCCAAAGGTGTGATAAAGTTACTGCCTCCTGAATGAACAGGAAAAGCTTGAATGGCAGCCTTGTGACACTCAAGTGAACTGTGTGTGTGTGTGTGTGTGTGTGTGTGTGTGTGTGTGTGTGTGTGTGTGTGTGTGTGTGTGTGTGTGTGTGTGTGTGTGTGTGTGTGTGTGTGAGAGTGTGAGTGTGTGTGTGTGTGTTTAACTCTTTCTTTCAATTTGACGTTTATCTCTCTTGACTGCCGTCTCTTCATTCCTCTTTTTCCCCTCCCTCTAAAGTCCGCCTCCGTCTCGACTGGCACAAAGTGATTCATACGTGATTTCACTTGGTCTCTTCCTCCCTCTGCTCCACAGTCAGCTCACCAACACTGCGGCTCTTTGTTTTTTGTGAAGATTCCACCTTTTCCCCCCCGTGTTTGTCCAGTTTGAGACCCGTTTCCCGTCCTTCCCCCGGTGTGACACCCGTGTAGTTGATGGGTCCCTGCACCGACCGTGTGGGAGTTTTTATCTCGTGGGAGCCCTGCGTCCCCGTATCGGCGTCTGGCTGTAATCATTAATGAAGCTCGTGAATCAGTAACCAAAAAACAAAAAAAAACAAAAGTGTCCACCTCGGGAATCAAAGGGCAAATGTTTGGTTATTCCAGTTTGCGTTGTTGATGTGTTGCCCTCTCACACACACACACACACACACACACACACACACACACACACACACACACACACACACACACACACACACACACCCTTTTCACTCGGCGCGTCCCACGGTTTGATGTCGACTCTTGAACCAGGTGTGATAAAAGCAATGCACAGTCAGTGTTAGTCATTAGTCGGCTCCGATGGTGAAACTCCTCGGTGATGATGTGAGATTTTACAAAACCAGTCGCTGCAAAACTTTATTGGCTTTCTTGCCAAAAAACCTGACATCTATTCAGTATTGCATGTGCAGAACTTTGCTCCTATCCATGTAAAAGAAACTGTTGGATTTGTTATGTGAAACGCTCAGTGGTTCCATCATCAAATTCACAATATGAAACAATATAATTAGGTTTGTCTGTCATAAGCCTACAGGCTACATGCATTTGTCCAAATATTCTGCCAAAAATTAGACATATTCAACCAAACGTGAAATATAGTAAAGCAAAAGTAAACGCAAACCCCCACATTATTTATCTATCCATCTATCCATCTATTTATCTATCTATCTATCTATCTATCTATCTATCTATCTATCTATCTATCTGTCCTTCTATTTATATATCTATCTATTAATATATCTATCTATCTATCTATCTATCTATCTATCTATCTATCTATCTATCAATATATATATACATATATATATCCTTCTATCTATATATCTATCTATCTATCTATCCTTCTCTCTATCTATCTATCTATCTATCTATCCTTCTCTCTATCTATCTATCTATCTATCTATCTATCCTTCTCTCTATCTATCTATCTATCTGGCATATGACTCAGAGAGGTATGCATGAAACTAAAGCATGACAGAGAATAAACACAGACAATAATAATTGATAAAATTGAAAAAAATTGAAAGACAAAAACATTTGCCAATATGTCAAGATGTTTCAAATACTAATGAAAATAGACAAAAAAGTTTTATTGTACAAAAGATTTGATGGAAAATACGACATAAGAGAAGTTGAAACAGGGCGTGGGAAAAGGCCGATACAACCACAATCATTCCAAGACTAGAAATCAAAAAGTCAGAAGTCTACGGTTCAGACAACGACAACGACAGATCCACACAGGAGCTATTAAGGAAACTTTGACTGAAATAGTCTAATAATGCACAGAAGTTAACAGGTAAAAGCCTCTGACACAGTGAAGCTCTTCAGCAGCTCCTGTTAACAAACGGGGTCGAACATTTTCTGCTTTTAAACAAAGAATTCGCTCAAATAAAAGCTCCATTGTTCAGGTGTTTCAGCTCCGTCGCCTCGGGACCGAGTGCTCAAACCAAACCCGCTTCCCGTCTTCTCTTTGTGGGGCGGTCGTGTTTTCTCCTCGTCTGCATGTCAACACACACACACGAGCAGGTTTGCCCGCGGGGGGGTGACTGGGAGTTTAAATGTCTGTTGTATAAACTTACTGTATGTACATACACCTTGTACGGGGCGTACCCCTCCTCTCGTCCAGCGCTTTACGGGATAACCATTTTCAAGCAAATTGATAAATAAGATACATAAAGAAGGATCATTTTATTGGATTTAAACATGTACATACTGTATGTTCTGTAATAGTCCACAAGGAAACAGCCTCATCCTGTATCACTGTAGAAAAAAACGCCTGACGATGATTATTCTTTCATGGCTTAACCAATGAATCTTTACATTTGCTTTGTCTGTTTGTTTGATAGGAGGATTACTCCGAAAGTTACGGACTGATAATGCATAAAAATATGACCAAAGATAGGTCTTTGCCATGGCAACGGCTGGTGTCATTTTGGGAGGGATCCTGAGATCCGGATCTGATCTGGCTCCAGGAATGTTTTGACGGATTCTTCGCCATTGGGCGATGAGGGCGACAACTTGACACTTTGACTCATGTCTTGACCGAATACACAACATTTTAAACGTATGCAGGTCAGATGGAGATGGGGCCGCCGGTTCTGGGTAACAACCTCGGACTGTAATTCATACGTGTGTGAATCTGTACTCTTGTATTTGAACTATGAAATGTCAAATTAGCGGCGATCGCTCCAGGCCCAAGTTTATCTTTTGCTTATCAGACCGGCAGCAGCCAAATAAAAACCTACAGTATACAGTAGTATTTCATAATCAGCAAGTGTTTGATGTTTAAAACCTCATATCTCATATCTCTTCACAACATTTAACCCCCCCCCCGTCCCTCTCCTCAGTGCCGTGTGTGCAGGGGGACTTTGTGGAGCCCCCTCGGCCCGACACCGCCCTGCGCTCCCTGGCTGAGAGTCCGACCAGGCTGCCCTGCCGCTACCAGGCGGCGGACGGGGAGAAGGTGGTGCAGGTCACCTGGTACAAGGACCTGGCGGAGGGCGGCAAGGACCAGATCATCACGGCCCACTTCTCGGACGGACACACAGGTACAGGGCCCCTCCCCCCTCCCCCCCGCTGGTCCAGCTCCTGAGGAGGAACGTGTTCTGCAGAGAACCAACTTCCAATTAATATAGAAGCACGATGCAGCTTCAGTTTGGCCTGAGAGGAGATTCATGCAAAATAGAACTTTTTAACAGAATTTGTGAAGATATTCACTCTCATGAGCCAAATCACCATCTGATGAATCTTTATATCTGAACTAATACTGCTACACCAACAAATACCTGCACCCAAGGTTTCCTTCACATATACCCGAGTATATTAAATTGATTAAATATACACTGACAACTTATAATAGACCGGTTTATTTTTACTGACTTATCTTTTACTGCACTTTACTTTACTGCAATCATTTATGAAACTCAAATGGATGAAACAAACATTTACTTTGGCTTCTGCTACATTAAAATAACCTGGAGATAAACAACATATTGTTTAATTGATGAAGTAATTGCATTTTTCTGCATCTCAAAATCATCATTTTACATTTTTTTGTTGTTGTTTTTTGACTTCAACATAAATTTATGGTTCATAGTTCATAGTTAAGATTTTTTGGGGTCTATTTTCTCTTTGTAAAGGACTCTGAATGTGTGTATTAGACCTGTAATACGTGGTTGTCTGTTTCTCAGAATTCGGCCGTTACTCTGGTCGCGTGAGGTTCGAGAGCAGCAGACCCACGGAAAACTCCGCTCTGCTCATCCCCGGCACGGAGGAGTCGGACGAGGGCGGCTACACCTGCCACATCTCCACCTTCCCAAACGGGAACTTTGAGAGGCACATCGCCCTCACCGTGTGGGGTAAGACTCATCCTCCTCTTCCTCCATCCTCTCTCTCTCCTATCCGCCACACCTTCCTCGTCCAATCAGGGCTGAGATTCAAACCACAATCGTCTTCACACAAGAAGAAGAAGAAGAGCACCCAACCAGACCCAATCAGCTGGTTTCCCAACGTTGCTATAATATATATATATATATATATATATATATATATATATATACAAATACATTTTCTTACAGTTTATTTTCATTATTTTTTTAGTAACTGCTCATATGGCAACTTGTAAAAAATACAAAATAGAAATAAGCCAAAAATGTATTATTTAGTAAGTGCAGAGTTGTTTTTCCTATACAAGATGAACAGGTGTTAACCAACAGGTTTGATTGACTCAAAGATTTGTGCTTTTTACACTGAATGCGTGCACTTATATATTCATGCTTATAGAAACACGATCCAGAAATAACCCCAGAAGAGCGCCTTAGTGTGGCGTCATTGAATTAAACACTCCCATTACCTATTTTACCAACTTCCATTTATCCTACAATTCCAGTTTATTTGTACAAATTTGAAGCATAGCTCCTGCTATGTTTAATATTTCCACATGTGAGTGGAAAGCTTATGATCAAGTCCAAGGCACCCCATATGTGCACATGGAAAATCAATGACAATCATTTAAATACAACTCAGATGAGAGATTTTTATCCGCACTCACAAAACCAAACTGTCTTTTACTACCAAGTACCTGTCATCGGCACTCGATTCAATTTGTTTCAGGAGTATGATTACAGGTAATTATTATTATTATTAGTATCATTATTATTATCTTCACTTTTGACTAGTTTAGATTTCTTTTGGATTTGTATGGACTGGGTCTTACCTGTTGAGCTCCTGTGAGTCAGTGAGAGGCCTTCCCACAGAGATCACCTGTCAATCAAACACTGTGGGCGGCACCGTGATGTCATGTTATTTTTTTTGTCGGGGGTGGTTTCTGTTTACAAAGATAGAGAGTTTCCACAGGCGATTGCCCTTTTTCTTTGTCCGCTAATCCATAATCGCTGTTGCCGCTAATTCTAACTACCTGTTTCTTTCTCGTCGTCTGCGCTAATAATCCAGACGGCAGTGGAAGAAAACTCAGCGTTCACAACAATGAGAGAGAGAGGCCGACCTCCTCGGGGCGTGAATCACAAGCGTGTCAAACCAGTTGGTGACTGAGAAAACAGAAACGTGTTTATGTGAAAATATCCCAGGGAGACATTCGCCCTCGTGGTTGATCCAAAACAGGGAGGTTGTGAAATCACCGTGATGTTTTCTTTTGGAATACATCAGCTCCTTGCTGTGTTTCGGTAGATGGTGTCGACTCATCTGGGTGGTTTAATATTCACGATCCTGCAAAACCACAGCCAGATCGTGGCGGTGCTCACGTTTTCTTGATTATGATTTTCTCTCAGGACGTTTTGAGGTCTTTCAAATCCCAAAAACATTTGGTGAAACCCTGGTTTTAATTTGTGTGATTACAGTCATTTTAGATTAATTTTAAGGTAAAGACAAATTGGCTTTGAGCATCAGGAAGTATGAATCAAATCTAGACTTCATCACTATCCTGGACTTAAGGGAATGTGCACGTTCAGGTCATACTTTTTTTAAGTTTGTGGACATGGTTTTTATTGTAGTTTTTAGTAGAACTCATAACACTATGTAAAAATGTTCTTCAGAGGATGAAACAAATACAGCTGTTGCCTTTTTTCTTTATCCACTTAACTAACTAGCAGTTATTCATTGGCATGAAAAGATGATTTTGAAGTATGTAAAAAAAATCTCATGTTATTTATTGAGCAATTTTCAAATCAATTTACCAGGTACAAATTTAAAACACTTCAGAAAAGGCGTTATCGAAAATGTTTTCACCGATGCTGCAGAGATTTGGCATATGCAACTTTTCTCAACCATCGATTTGCTGCATGTCACTGTCACTAAAACAAAAAACGTGTTTTTTGATATTTCTGAGGAAATACAAGCCACAATTGAACGCCTCCATCTGAAACCCTAACGCCCGCCTGTTCCCTCTCCCCTGTCAGTTTTACCCATCTCCTCGCTGGACCCCGTCATCCTGACGGAGGGCCAGTCGTACCGCGTGGCCGCCGCTTGCCGAGCGGTGGGTCGCCCGCTTCCCCGCCTCTCCTGGGACACGGACCTGTCGGGCCAGTCCCAGAACCGCACCAACGAGGGCGGGTCCGTGTCCAGCTACTACTCCCTGCACCCACTGCGCAGCATGAACGGGAGAAAGCTGGACTGCTTGGTGTGGCACCCTGGGCTGGACTGGCCCCGCCGGATCTCAAACCGCCTGGTGGTCCAGTGTGAGTACTGGTGATGAGGATGATGAGGATGAGGATGATGATGAGGATGATGATTCTGCGTGACTGGTTTAAAGCCAAAAAGAGACAAACAATGACAACGTAATAAACCAACATAGAGTTTTAGTTACAACTGCTTTAAGTGTTATTTTCTGGAAGGTAGAGGTGCATCAATAATCTTGCCAGTTATGTACTATGATAAAATCACAGTGTACAAGAAATCAATACAGTGAGTTAGTTAGTTAGTTAGTTAATTAGTTGATACCAAGGGAAATGTAGACCTACTTGTACATATCTGCATGTTGAAAAAGCAAATGTTTATTTTTTCCAAAGAGTAAATATTCCCTCGAGCTGTTTCACCAGCAATCTGCAGTTTTATTGTTGAAGCTTTGACCAGCTCCTTTATTCCCCTTGTGCACGGCATTGTGGGACAACGGTGTCCGTCGCTGCAGTCAAAACAAAAGTTTTATATTATAACATCTGCTAGGTATTGTACTGTTATTCTGGCTGTGCCTGTAGCCGATCCCTGCCAGGCTGCAAACACAAGCCGCATTACTTATTCACATTTTGACATGAGAAGATTTCTTTGATTTTTAATTTTGGACGCGACTTTCAAATTCCCCCCCTTCTCCTGGTTTGGTGTGTAATTACAACTGTTATAGTCGTTTCCAGTTGCCGTTTGATAAGCAGCGGTTACATCTCTTGACTCACCGCAGCCAAAGCAAAACTGTCAACATTAATGACAGTGATCATTTGGGTGTGTCAGCGAGGAATTCACAAAATGATCCAGAAATAGAAAAAAATACAAAGGACATGTCGACGTGTCGTCGCTTCTCCGGTGTGAACGCGCTTCCTACTCGAAGCAGCTGAGGATCAGTATGGAGTATGGCATTAGGACGTAGTTTACCGTATGTTCAGTTTTCCAATGAGCCAACTCTTTTAAACTCTTCCCACCGATGAGATGTTTTTCTCCTTGTAGATCGCCTGCGAGGAATATTTGCACAGCCTAACCTGCTGACTGTGAACACAAATCAGGGAGAGGCGACTAAACGTTAGACAATATTGACAGGCTGGGTCCTTTTGGATAATACTCTCTCTTGCCTCGCACACTTCAGTTCTCGCGGCGCTTGGCGTCGTGATTTCGCCGGCGTCCGGAGTAGTGGCCTCGTGTCACGTGACTTGGACTCGAGTCGCGACATCGAAATCTTCCTCGTTCGGAATGATCTGACGTCCCGGTGTAGTTGTGTCTGATCTACTTCCGAGTCGGCATCGGGTGACAACCGATTTACATTTCGCGAGCAGGACGCTTCCAGCAGCGTTTGTAAGTGGAAGCCAGCGGACAGACATCACGTGACACCTCAGACTGTCACATTCAGATGGAGAGAGACTCTGCCGTCAGCAGAAATGACATATCATTGTAATTATGTCACTGGAATAACACACAGTGGGGACTGTTGGGTTTCTCATATGTTGTGAGGTCGCGACCTTTATAGGTAAAGTGCCTTGAGATAACATATGTAACGATTTGACGCTATAAAATTGAACCGTATTGAATTGAATGTTTTATCCTTGTGAAGCACTTTGTGATTGGTGTCTGTGAAAGGTGCTATATAAATAAAGATGGCATACTTACTTACTTTCAGTAAAGTATTACGATTATTATTTCATATTTTCTTATGTTGCAGCATTATGCTGACATAGAAAAAATGTATTTTTTTCCGCACTCTGAGTTGAACATAAGGAAAAAGTGAAAACAGAGTCTTGGAACTTTTTTGCAAATTCAAATAAAAGTAAAAACTGAAACATTGTCACATTGACATTGGAGCTCAGAGTAACCACCAGTAGTATATGTGTGAATGTTTAGTGTTGCTGCCTGCTCATATCCGTGTCCCTGTGTTCCTGTGTCAGACCCCCCAGATGCCACCATCTCCACCGTGTCAGGAGACTGGTTCGTGGGTTTGGAGAAAGCTGAGCTGGCGTGCGACGGCGGAGGAAACCCCAAACCTCAGAACGTCACCTGGACATGGTACGGCACCGTCTTGTACTCGCCTGTGTGACAGTACACACTGCACAGCATCGGGGGGGGGGGGCCCGTCTGGCTGCCGGCAGGACTGTGACAATTACACACGCACGCACGCACGCACACACACACACACACACACGCGCACACACGCACAACAAAGACCTGCGCGTGAATCTAAAAGGAGGGCGCCTTCCTCTCTCCCGTCTCAATTCATTGCGGAATAAAAGCTGCGGTGTCGCGTTGCGCAATCCCACGTTATATAAAAAAAAAAGAGCAAAAAAGGGGAGATTCTCACACGAGGGGAGGGAGTGAGGGAGCCGCACGAGGAAGAGCAGGAGACGCATGCTAAGCTCGTAATCATACAGTGCCGCGCTTTAAATATCACTCCTAATGCCTGGTGAAATCACAGGGTCTGCACTTTTAATTAGAGACACTGCAGCAGCCATTACAGCCACGACTGTGCACACAATGATCCAATGTTTTGTGCTGAGCGAAGGATATTTCAGCCCCGGAGACGAGATCTTTGAAATATTACGGTTATTCGGGATTTAACATTTCAGCGCCACGGGCGTATTTTCCATTCACGGGAGCCCTGACTGAGGCTCGCTTTGAATTTTACTTCAAGAGTTGTTCAAGGCTTTCGGGGACGTATGCATGATCAGTGCGGGACGAGAAGCCGCCCTCGGGTCTGGACGATGTAGAAAATGTGCGGCTGCAGCCAGTTGACACACAGAACATCTCTGTTGATTAATCTGTGAATCTGAACTGTAGAAAGTGCCTCAATCCTCTCGTCTCACGCTCGGCCAAGAAGCAATGAGGAAAATTGCAAAGTTTCAACCTATATATTGCAAACGTGGCACAGTATTTGGTGAAGAACTCAAATGTATTTGTTTTGTGATCAGATAAGAGCCTCAAAAAAAGTGTGTGGTAGAGTATAGTGCATAAATAACTATTCCCAAAGCTTTTGAGCGGTTCTCATGTCCCCCCCTGTCCTTGTGATCAGAATATACACAGATTTGTCCAGAATAAAACTCCTCGGTCAATTCAAATGAAGCGTGTGAGAAGTGAACTGAGCAGCAGCGGAACAGAATCGGCAAATATTTTTAAACTCTAAAGCGGAATCTTGCAGAGTGAAGAGTTTGACATTCGAGGAAATGCATTCATCTGCTTTCCTGCCAAGAGGAAGATGAGAAGATCGACACCACTCCTCATACCTGTCCATCAAATATGGAGCTACAGGCAACTGAGGGCAGAACCGAAGGCTGACAGCTACACGTCTTAAGGTTTCAAAAGAGAAATCCACCTTTCCGGCTCGTCTAAAGCTCAATAATTAAAGTCATTATGTGCCGTTGCGTCATTCTAACGATAAACGCTGATTTTTTTCCTTTTCACAGCAAAAGCTGTAGCAAAATAGCAACTTGTTGTTTTTCCACACTTTCCAAAAGAAAGCGAGCAGATCGCAAATCTTTTTCGGGGGTTTGCTGAAGTCGGCTGATTTGCTCCACCTGCACCGGTTTCAACCACCTTCCTCCGTGTCAGATGAAATCTCCGCCTGTGACTCAAGTATAAAAGGGTCGGTTAGAGGAGCGAGGGGAGAAATGTGAGCCGGCTCCCGTTCAAGGGGCTAAAGCAGCAGCAGTTCAATAGCGGCAGCACAGTGAAACCAGGGGCAACATGACCCGTCTCAGTGGACCCGATCAGAAACTGGCTCTCCCACTATGTGGCCTGCGATGTGTGGGACTCGGCAGCCCGACCTGCCTCAATCCCCCCAAACCTGGTATTTATAAATTGGTGGTCACACCTTCCGCGCTGCGTGACCCTGATCCTGTGCAGCACTTCATCATTGCTCAGGAGCAGATGACGCGAGGAATTTGTGCATAAACTGGAGTGCAGGTTGCACTTTATTGTTGTTTTAATTCCTCTCATTTCTCAGTAACTGAAGTGAATCACAGTTGTTTATCTCCGTGACACATCTCCGGGAATTTAATGAGGACATTTTCATTTGTGATTATCCGCAGGGGAGGAGGAGCTCTGCCGGACGGGGTGTCGACGGTCGGGGGAAAGCTGGTCTTTGGGCGGGCCGTCCGCCTGAACGACAGTGGGGTCTATGAGTGCGTGGTCGAGAACAACGTGGGAGTAGGGAAAACGGAGATTGCGCTGACGGTAACAGGTAAGGTCAAGGCCCCCCCCCGGACTTCTTATTGGTCAAGGAAAATTTTGCATGTTTTGTTGGTATTTTAGAAACAGAAAATGAGAAGATGGATATTCGGACTTATGAGACAAGTTGAGAACTAAAAATCCAGAGCATGTTCGGATTTTTCTTTGGAGTAATTGTGCAAATTTGCTGCCCCCTTGTGGTGGATGGAGGACGTGAACAAATGTCATTCAACTCAATCAGGATCAAAATTGCTGCATGAGCGATGTTAATTACAGTTATGCTGGCGCGTGCATGTGTGTGCGTGTGCCTGAGTGTGTGTGTGTGTGTGTGTGTGTGAGAGATTCATCAACGTCTGTGTCTTGCTCACTTTTTTCCTTTCAGAGACATCTCCACGCAAGGGCTACTTGTCTGACGACAACCTGCTGCTGATCATCATCGGCGCCGCGGCCGCAGTCCTGGTGCTGGTGCTGGTCCTCGTGGTCCTGCTGGTCAACCGCCACCATCGGCACAAAAACAAAAGGCTCGAGATGGCGCTCAGTGAAAAAACGTGAGCCGAACCGGACATTTTCTTTAAAAAGCTGCAAAAAGTTGAATAGCTGTAACTGTGACGAGAGCTCAACTGTGAATGTTTACACACAATGGTTTTTTTGAAATTGAATTTCCACAATCACTCCTAACTGTGCCGTCCCCCCCCCCCCCCCCCCCCAGGGAGGAAATTCACAGCCTCTCCAGACAAGCCTCCTTCAGGAGACTGAACTCTGTCAGCACCGACCCCAGAGTGCAGGTAAAAAGAATAAACACACACACACACAATAATGAGAATAATAACCTGCAGGGTGGAGGGAGACAGGTGGACACACCCGCCCGTGGCCAGGCGTAGCCAGGGTGGAGCCGCTGGCATGTTGGCTGCTGCGGAGGCCAAAGATTGCAGGCTGCCGCAGCTTCAAACGAAATGCCGCGCAGAGCTCATAAAAATCATACTCATAATTTTTTTTTTTGTGCGATAACCTTTTGTGTCCGTGTTCACCAACTTTCTTTCACTTTCTCTCTTTGTGTCCAGCCTGAAGATTACGCCCTGCTCAGAGTCGACAGCAGGATGAAAAACAGCCAAACGTCTCTGGTGAGTTCCTCCTGTGTGTTTGTCTTTTCTTTGATAACAGATGAATATACACCGAAAGAGAAATGGTCCCTGAATGGCATCGAGCGTGGTGCAGTCGTATCGCTTCAGTCTTCAATTCAACCTGGCAGTGATTTAGAAAGTTTTATAGATCTATAATGAAGAACTTCCACAATCCATTTCCTGAATCCATATTTTGCATTTGCTGATATCTAAAGGAGCGCCAGTCCAGTCTGGGAGGGAAGTGGGGTCCTCCCGGAGGGGTGGAGGTGGACGAACTGGGACGTCCCGTCGTCTGGCACGAAGGCATGGAGAGCCTGCGGGAAACGGAGATGGACGGGGAGCAGGAGGAGCGCAGGAGGCGGGTGGAGTCGTACCTGAAGACCAGCAACATGTCACTGGTACGTCGGAGAGATTAGTCTGAAATGTGTTCATGTTTCAGTCGTGACGCGTCCCACGGTGTCGTGTTCTATTTGTGTCGGCGCTGACGGACAGTGTCATGGAGACCAGCAAACAAAAACTGACAAACACGCGACGCTGCTGCTACGGGCGTCTTCAGTTCATCAGCCACTTTGTTGTTGGTTATTACATGTTTTTTCAGTTCCTTTCAAACGATCAGCTTTTATTTAATCTGTACACAAATAGCATATCATGTACAAGGGGGACTGTAAACTTGTCAAAAAGTTTATGGACCAATTCCAGTAAAATCGACTGGTTAAGCACTTTTTTATCTACAAATTCTTTACAGAGCAGCCTTCGGCAAAATCTAGATCTAAGTTTTTATTTCTCGTCAGATTTCTCGCTGTGTGTTGCAGGACTCGGGTCTCCCCTCGTCCCTGATTCCCCTGAAGGCCCCGCAGGAAGACGGCGTCGGGCCCAGAGAGCCGGACCTCGGCCTCGGCCAGTCCCGGGAGGGTGAGTCCCCACGCGAAGAAGAAGAGGGACGCGAGGAGGAGGAGGAGGAGGAGGACGACGACAGCTCCTACCAGATCTCGGAGGCGCTCTCCAACCATTTTCACTACAGCAACGGAGTCCTCAGACCCCGGCCACACTCCAACGCCATTCTGCTGCACCCCAGAGGACAGATGATCTAGAGACCACAGACTCTTTATCCACTACAGAAGAGCGAGTGTCTGTTCTGCATCTCACGCTTGTGAGATTTTGATCATTAACTCTTTAACGCTATGATAACTGGGAACTTATTTACTGTTTGTTTGGATATGCAACAGTGGAGAGACGACATTCAGGTGAAGATCCTCGGCCGCTCATCGACTGGGAACTCGTGTGGAAGTTTCTGATCCTGATTCTTTCGAAGAAACGGAGAAGGGAGTGGCCAGCAACTTTTTCTTTTTTTACTTTTTCACTCACCATTGGCATGTAAATGAAAACACTTTATCTCTCCTTGAAAATCCAAGGAGTCAAGGTTCCTGTCACACAGTGTTTACTGTATTTTGTGCATCCACGGCCTCTGGTGAATGACAGCTGACTGCAGTGTTCCATGTTAGCAAACGCAGAGTCCCCATGAATCCTGTCATTTACAGTGAGGGTTTACATTAAAAAACACTCGGGCGGGACAACACGGACGAAGACGATTTCTGAACGAGTCGAGTTATAGTGACCTGTAGTCAGAACCGTGACATTTTCAGCCTGGGTGCACCTGTGGATGACGAGTTTATGTGTGTATTTTTGTGTATAGGAGGAAGGGATGAACAGTTACTGTATGCTTATAATAATCGAATTATGAGGCACCTGCAACAACACAAAGGTCAAAAAAGCTTTACCTCCCGGAGGACCAGAACATGGGACATGAAAACATTCATGAATAAAACATGTGGAAGCAGATTTTAGGTTTAAACCTGGAAGAGGAAGAGACTGGACAGAAACACGCAGGAGATGAACTTGTTTATATTGACCCAGCGAAACTGAAAAAAAAATAAAATGTTAATGTCAAACTGTTTATTCATAAAAGAACAGCATATGCAATTTTAAAAACAAAGTCCTTGTTCTTTTTTTCTTTTTGTTTTTAAACCTGGGACAGTTAAGGTTGATTCACCTCGTGTTAGGATAAAGGGCACCGCGACACCGACCACCCGCCGCTGTATTCGAATGTAGTGATTTTCCTGCTTTTCTCCTTGTTCCAACCTTCACGTCCTCACTGGCTCAGCGACAACTGAAATAACTGAGATAGTGGATACGAGTAGAAACGGAGTGGGTGGCTTTGTCCCAGGCTCTGACAGGGCGACGGCTTCAGTCATCTCAGGGAAAACTCTATTAAATGAACAGTTTGAAAACAGGCCAAGGATCAGAAAAATGACCCGTAGAGACGCTCTGGTCCACCATCGTTGATGTCGTTTCTAACGTGTGGAAAAACAAACGGGTTCTTAAAGAAAAGGTTTGCAAGTTGAACACACTCGGAACCAGCACTGGCATAAAGTTTCACTTAGGTCGGAAAAAAAGGGGAGAATCTACGATGGCCCTCTGTAGAGCCAGTGTTTGGTTTGTCTGCTCAGGGCTACCGTAGAAATATAGCGGTGCAATATGCCGGGTACAGAAAACACAACGACACCAGTGAAAACATAATTGTTCGATTTATCCCGCTGCACCTTTAAGAAGTCAAAACTCAGCTTCGCCCTTTACAAAGAGTTCACAGGAAACCAATTTAAAACTTAAAATCCAAACCATGTCAAAGTTACAATAAAAAGAATAAGGAAAGATGAGAGCACAGTCATATCAGTCAGCTACATTACCTCAGTAATATCAGAATACAAAGAGAAATAATTTGTGAATCCATTCTAGAATGAGATTAAACCTATCTTTTGTCGTTCTTTTAAAAAAAACCTTTGAAATCAAACTGCATTTTGGGATAAAGTTTCTTTGTGAGTCCGCTGGTGAGTGCGAAGGTTGCTCCTCTGAGAGAAACACTTGCCACACGTGTCACACGTGTACGGTTTCTCTCCCGTGTGAATCCGCTGGTGAATCTCCAGGTGGCTGATGCGGTCGAAGCTTTTCCCGCAGAACGGACACACGAACCACTTCTCCTTCATGCGGTGACACGCTATCGTTTTATGAAACTCCGGGTCGTTCAGGAGGAACAGTCTGCTCTCCGGGTTACAGGTCGACATGTTTTTAGTCTGTGGCCTTTCCTCCGGGAGGAATCTGATGGACACCCCCCTCTCGGGGTGATTTATTGCTTCTGTAGGTTGACAGGGCTGAGCTTGGCTAAAAGTCGAAGGAGCCCCCGATTTGCTCGATGCGCCTTGTCCGTTGTCCCTCGTAAACCGGACGGAATACGCCGTCTCTGCCGAACTATCAAAAATGTCCAGGGCGTTTTGAATGAGAAGGATTTCCGAGTCCAGATTCTGCGACAGCTGCTTGGGTTCAAAGAGGCAGTCCGAGTCGTCGTCGGCAGCGTCGCCGTCTGCCACGGAGACAGACGTCCACTGCTGGATCTCTTTTTCTTCCGGGACCTCGGCGGGTTGGTGGTCGTGCTCCATCTCGTGGTGACCCGCTCCATCGCTGACGTCGTGATCAGAGTCCACTATCTGCTCCACGATCTGGACGTCATCATTGTCGTCATCGTCCTCCATCTTGACTATTAAATCTTCGTCATCTGTGTCGTCCCTTTGACAATGGACGGACTCGGGCTGCTCACACTGCTTCTCTTCTGTCTGAGCGGTTGGTGGTGGTGTGCGATTGACAGAGTTGTCCGTCGTCTCTCTGACACTTGGATCAGAACATAGTGTCTGCACTGAATCTATAATTGGCCCTGAAACAACAAAGCAGGTGCATTTTAAAACTTAATTCGTCGAAAATGAATGAATTTGAAGACAATTTTACTTCGTGACTGTAGTAATTCAGATAGTTACGTTTGTAATTTACGAAAGGCAGGTGCTCACGTGAGTCATTAAATGGAGAAAGATTTGCAGTATGTGTCTGCTTCATATAACTAGATGTTTAAAGCTTTCAAAGCAAATTTGAACACATTAAAGTGCTTTGCTGTCTGAGACACGAGCTGCCACCAGTGCAGGTCTTCTTATTTATTTATTTACTCCGATTTTGGGGGTTTGGACTGTTGGTCTAATAAATCAATCTGAGGGTATCATTTTGAGCTCACACCCGTCACCTATCCACTGATGATTCAAATAATGATTTGCATGGAGCCTCAGTGTAAAGGCTGTAGTCACCAATAACAACAATCCTCCTCACATTTGACAAGCTGGAACCGAAAGACATTTTTGAATAATCACTCTTATAATTAAAAAAACAAACAAAAAAAACTGTCAAACATTTGCTCTTTCAAGCGTCTCAAATGTAAGAAAGTGAAGTTTTTCTGTGGCACACACATGACAACAGTACACTGAGGGTGGAGGGACAAACAAATTACAACTGGTGTTTTACACCATTTACTGTTATTTTATCGACAAAGCAGCTATTTAATTAAAAAATAATTGACTTTAATTGAATGAAACCTTGGAGTGTATTAATACTTACATAATGGTTAATCACCCACTGTATTAACTTTTATATATTTTCTATATGTCTTTCTGTCAAATAAAAAGATCTGCTACTACAGTTGGCGTGATAACATATAATGAGTCGTCACAGGAGAAGTGACTTTACATTATAACACAAACTAACGAATACGTGAAAAACATGACGTGTTTATTATTCTCTAATCCATAAGACGCTCATTTTTTCCTGATGGATGCTGAGCACCAGAACGTACAGTAAACAGTTCAGAGCTCATTATGAATTGTGTATTTAACTGTCATCTTTACCATCACCGGTGGGCGTCAGCAGTTTGTTCTGCTGCTCTCTCTTCGAAGAAGAAGAAGATGATGATGATGATGATGATGAGGAGGAGGAGGAGGAGGAGGAGGAGAGACCTGTGGTCTGAGCTCCAGACAGCACAGACAGCCGCTCGTTTTCCATCAGCATCAGCTTCTTGTTCAGGGCTTCGATTTCGCTCTGTCTCCGACGCAGCTCCACCTGGAAGAGGGCGAAGCCGTCCTCCCACAGTCGGCCGATCTCCAGCACGGCGGCTCGGGCGAGCTTCTCCATGATCGAGGTCAACTTGCTCTGGAAAGCCACACAGTTGGCCATGTTTCCCTCCCTCACTCACTCCCTCCCTCCCGCCGCCGGCTCGGCACCTCCGCTGGCTGTAAGCGACGCGGGCAACAGGCGTTAACACTGAACTGAGTGAGTCGGGGAGAGAAGACACACACACACGCGGAAGTTACTGTTTGGACGGTGTAGTTTCCATCGCCTGTCGCTGTTTAAGGAGGAAAAACATGGAAGTGTAATACAATAGCAACAGGAAATGGGGCGTGGTCACGTGAACGGAGGCTGGTACGGTGCTCGCCATGGGACAAACATAATCAGTAGTAAATATACGTAAATATAACTGTGACATTTTCAAACCAACCGGAAATCATTGTCCGGTTCAAATGTACCTCGTCGCCGTGAGCAAGTGTTTAAAGTAGGAACTCGCTGGACACTTCTCACATTCGTTTAGTTCCGCTCTGACGTTTCCCTCCCCGATTTTCCAACTTGTCCACTATCCACATCGCGCATGCGTAAAGTTTGCGTCGCGTCTACTTCCTGTTGTGCGCAGCTTTGTGTCAACAAGTGTGCAGGATTTAACTTCTCAGTCCGAATGGCCATTATATTAATTGTTATAATATTGTTGTGGCCATGTTCTATATGGTTCCAGTTGGATGTTCATTTTAAAGAAACAGTTTTTAAAGAATAAAGAGTTACTTTTATTGCCTAGATAATGTACTTATTGTTCCACATGTAATACATATGCCACATATACATATGATTAAATTAAATTATTTAACATTTCTTCTCTGGCGTGTTGAGCAGTTTACTACCAGCTGTGATAAGAAGCTTAAGAAAGCTGGCTCCATAATAGGCTGCAAGATGGACACCTTTGTAGCTGTGGTGGAGAAGGGGACTATGAACGAACTGTTATCCACGATGGATCCTCTCCATCTCACACTGGACACACAGCGAAGCTCCTTCTCCAACAGACTGAAGCGAAGCGGAATCAGGAAATATTTCCTGCCACAAGCCATAAGTCTTTACAACACATCACCTCTGTCTGACAGAAAGACTCTGGACACATAAAACATAAATCCCGGCACATTTGCACCTTCATGTTACCATGTTCCTCTGCAAACTACTGGTAACTGAGCTAATTTGAATGAATGTTAGGCAGATGATGTGGAAATAGTTTGCATGGTGACAATAAGCAACTGACATGTCAAGCCAACAACTCCGTTCGAACGTGCGCAACATGCATTGCCAACTGCCAAAGATAAGATGTGGGCTCCACTGGCCATTGCGCAACACTGTTAACACGTTCTACATGAATACATTTAGAATTATGTTATTATTCGAATTGCTGAATTCAACAGAATAATAGTTAAAATAACAAGGCGGAAAATATATATTTATAATATCTTGCTGTTGGAGAGTGATCCCTGTAGCAGTGCTGCATCTGTCCACTAGATAATGCTCTATCTCCATGTGTGCGCATAAAAAGCTTGAAGTCATAATGAATGTGACCTAAGTGATCCATTGTTGTTGTTGTTGTTGTTATTATTCTTTGCTAATTTACCGAACATTGTTTAAACATTCTGTATGAAATACTGTCATTGTACACAGCCTATTTCTTATTCATTCACTTATAAATTCTAAAAACTATTTTGTTGTATTTTTAGTCATTCACAAAAGTTGCAATCTAGCCAGTGGCCATCTGTTAAAGTAATCCTTCCACTGGAAAAAAAAAAGGACAAAATAAAGCTGGGCTGGTTCTAACAAAAGCAGTTGGTGGCTGTGGCTGCAACCAAAACAGATTACTTTACAAAGAGTGATTGATTGTTAGTGCTAATTAATACTTTAGCCATATGTCAATAAAGTGGAGATAACCAAATAAACACACAGAAGACTGCATTCACTTTTCCATTTGTCCTTTATATTCAGTTCCGGGTTCTCATAATGCAATTTATTTACATCTTTATTTTTAATTTATTATTGTTGTATATATTTTGTCTATATGCTGTTTGGATTGTGTCCGGTTCTTTTCTTGTATTTTTTGCTTCAGTTATGTAACTGTGTGTCTCTTTTCCTTCCTGAAAATTCACTTTGAAGTGCTTTATAAATAAACATTGAAGGCAAGGCAAGGCAAGTTTATTTGTACAGCACATTTAAACAACAAGGCAATTCGAAGTGCTTTACATAAAACATGAAAAGCATTTGGAGGAAACACATAAAATCACATTAAAATACAACAATTAAAAAGAGAAAGCAAAAACATGTTAAAGTAGAATTAGACACGTGATAAAAGTTACAGTGCAGTAAAATAAATGCATAGTTAGTTTATTTACTGAAAGGCAGCAGCAAACAGAAAAGTCTTCAGTCTTGATTTAGTCCTGCAGTTTTCTGGGATTTTGCTCCAGATCTGTGGAGCATAGAAGCTGAACGCTACCTCTCCATGTTTAGTTCTGACTCTGGGGACATTGAACTTCATCAATGACGAATGATTTCACTCTCTCTATTCCACGAATTTCCGATACACAACTAAAAAGTTTTTTAGCAAAAACGGTTTATTTTGGACGTGTGTTTTATTTTGTTAAGAAAATTCGTCGCACAAGAGTTCAGAAAGCTGCGTGCTCATTGGCTCATTGTACCCGCCGGTCAAAGATGTGGGCGGGGTCAGTCACTCGAGGGGGGGGCGGGGCGGCCCGAGCGGTGAAGAGACGACGGAGCTGTCAAACCCTAACAACCGTCTGAAGTCATTCCCCCCGGTGCGGTACGAACCAGAGGGAGAGGGAGCGGGAGAGGGAGCGACGGGGGAAACCAGGGGACGACAGACGCAGACTCCAGACCGAGAGTTCCGCCTCTTTTGGGGGGTAAATGTGGACTTTTGAACCGTCGCCACCAAGAAAAGCTCCCGTTGCGTGTGTCGGACGTTGGTGGGAACCGAAGCTAACGTGCGTCGACGTTAGCTCCTCGGCTTCGCTCGGTGTTTGTTGTTGACAAACTAGCCACGAGCTAACTGCGTTCATCACGAACTCGTGTCGCGCGTCGGTGGGCTCGTGGCTCTTGTTCTTCGGACGCAGGCATGGAGGAGCCCGACTCCTTCTGGTCCTGCGAGCATCTCTTCGCCGTGTAAAAACGGGTAAGTGCAACTCAAACTTTTGACCACGAGCTGTTGCCTCCTGTGGTTTTCCACCACTCTGCATGTCCCTGCCTGGTTGTTATAATAAACTATTTTAACCATTCTGTTCCCTATGGTGTCTAGATACTGCCCCCCCACTTGTTCGTTACTTTAAACCCTTGAAGAATGACAGGTATGCGGATCACGGACAGTTCACCGGTGTTTCGGTCGTCTCCCTCAGATAAGAGGCCGCTGTTCACTTTTATTGAACGTGACCTTGTGCAAACAAGAACCTGGCAATGATTGCTCTTCCTGTGCAGCGAACTCTGACCTTAC
The DNA here is from genome assembly GCF_022379125.1 of Scophthalmus maximus. Classification (NCBI taxonomy): domain Eukaryota; kingdom Metazoa; phylum Chordata; class Actinopteri; order Pleuronectiformes; family Scophthalmidae; genus Scophthalmus; species Scophthalmus maximus. The sequence goes on from NC_061519.1 coordinate 24,189,834, forward strand.
AGGCGGAGGCAGGCTAGCAGGTTACTCACCGACATTTGTTTTGATAATGTTTTACGGAGAGCCCGACCGATATATCGGCGCGCCGATAACATCGGCCGATATTCTCCTTTCACAGACACATCTGTATCGAGCCCGACCGATGTCATCGGCCAACTGAGGTGAGCCTTTAAAATGTGCATTCATGTTTACGTTTCAAGTTCTATTCATTTGGTTGTATTTGTCATCTTTATGACAAATTTTTATGGTTAAACTAAAACATCAAGCCTCAATTACATTTATTTGTCATAAAGGTTTGATAACGACATCTTAGAATCATACATACATACATACATACATACATACATTAGAATCAGAATCAGTTTCATTGCCAGGCAGGTAACAGGTTACATACAAGGAATTTTTTTTTTGTGTTACTAAGGTGCATGTAGCAGTCAACATATATACACAGATAGAAAAATAAAATAAGATAAAATGAAGAAAAATTCACACTATTTAGAATAAATTTAGAATAAATATCATGGTCACAGGTGGTTAAATGTGAGTGTGGTGGATTACGTTAATATAACGTGTAATGTCCATGGGGAAGGAAGGGAGGTGTCACTGGGGGTCCCGGGCCTTGTCGATGAGGCTGACGGCAGAAGGGAAGAAACGAGAGGTTTTGGTCTTGACAGACCTCAACCTCTTGCCGGAGGGGAGCATTTCAAAAAGTTTGTGTCCAGGGTGGGAGGGGTCGGCTATCTATATCTATATCTATATATATATAAAGGCTGATCAGGAATCTTGTCTGTTCCTCCATTAATTCCTTCATTCGTGATGCTTGTGTGCACACACAAAGAAATGATTTCCCCTTAAACACGTTCATACACCCCGTTTAATACCTCTTGCACTTCACAGACACTCTGAACCCCACGGCTCAACCCCCTGTCATTATACCGTCACTTAGGTTTTGATTTACTGCTGACATTTTCTATTAGTCTGTAATCCACTGGGACACACAGCTGGATGCTGTTCAGGCACCCGAAACTATACGGTTAAAACGTTTTAGCCTGGAGCTGCTCTGGAGACGTCCCATCTGTTTTGGAGCAGCAGCAGGCCACATTTTACAGACCAAAGGGAAAGAAAAAAAGGCCGCCTTTCAAAAAAATTCCACCCTTTTCCATGTATAGACTCTTTAGTGTGGTGTTTTTTAAATGCGTGCCCTTTGGGTAGGTGTAGTTGGAAAACAAATATAGCAGTGACCACTGGCGGCTTGCCTGTATTTTCTTTTTCCTAATCATTTACATCAAGAGGATTTCCATTAGCATAGCTAACTGATGATTATCATGTTGCAGAATGTTATATGATCTTGTTTTTTTTAATGGTATAAAGTTATTTCATAGTGTGTCTGTGGCCAAAGTTGTCTTCCCTGTAATTGACGTCTGTTTTTTCATGTTTACTGCAGAAGTGGGAGGTTCATTCCAAATGAAGACTGGGGTTTTCAGCCACCCACAGTATCTTGTAGAATAATGCAGTTATGGCGCGACTGAAATTCAAGTGTAGGAAGTTTATGTTTAGTCAGCGTCAGCTGTGTACAGAAACTTATAGTTTTGAATCAAGGGTGAATTTGACCTAAGTACACAGATGAAATGTCTCTGTTCTCGCTCTTGGATGGAGAAGCTACTGAAAGTAGATATAGGAAAGCTTCGGCCCAAAGTACTGGTGGCGTGCGTTTTTCTTGGCACAGAGGCACTTTTAAGTTTTGCCGTACGGTTTTCAGCAAGTCAGAAAACTTTGGAGAGAAAAGAGAAAGACGAGGTTGAAAGGCCTTTTAAGGATGTGGCACGAGGACAGAGAATGATCTCAGAAGTTGTCTAGTAGAAGGTCCACACACAGTAACTTGCAAAGAGTCCAGTGTCTTGTCATGTAGTGCTCACACGGACCAAAGCAGAATGTGGCCTCGTCATCTCAAGGCCGTTTTTAGGACCTGATCTTTTATCAGACCTCATCTGGGCCAAAGGTGGACTTTTGTCACTCTCTGCTTTGACCTCTTTAAAATATTAATCTTAAATTATTCACTTCCGCTACAGTTTCTCCCCTTTTACTGGAACACATTTTACAGATTGTAATTGACAGGCTTTGTGGTATTTAATGTGATAGTGTGAACTCTGGTTTATTGATGCAGTTGTCTTTACTACCTGCTGGTCATCAGGACCATGAGGGTTTTACTTTGTGAAAGGCCATCCGTTATTCCACAAACCAGTTATGCAGATGCTAAGTCTTCGGGGGTAATGACTAGATTAATTAAATACGAACCTGTTCGCCAATTTTAAAAAATAATTGAAGAGTGATTGTCCGCTGACTCAGGGAGAAAGAATGTGTTTTTCAGTCTAGTTTAAAACCTACTTCTCTGTCTTTCTTTGGAGTGATTGGAAGAAATATTTATAACCACACTCAACATGTTACATCAGTCAAACACATTCCCCCTTTTGGCCTCAAGTATTTTTAAATGTTACATATGAAAGCCCCATTGTATACAGGTATAAAAAGAAGGACCTTCCTTTCCTGTTCCCCTTTGTACCCTGCTGATTTTGTTTTGGATGGCAGCGGATCATTGTTCTAATGAAAGAGATAGTGTTACGTTTTTTTATACTACTTATCGTCTCCTCGTGTTGTTCCGAGCTGCAGTGACTGAATGAGAAAGTAAAAACACTGTCAGAGATTCTGTCAGCAGTCAAATAATCTTTATTGAATTTAAATATTAATGAGTCTATGTATTTATTTAGTGAGATAAACTCTCCCTCTGGTTATTAGAAACTTATATAGAACTCTTGAATAGTCTGGAACTGCAAGAGTTCAACAGAATTAATGTGAAATTCAGTGTCAAGGCCTCCATCCTCGTTAGTATAGTGGACAGTATCTCCGCCTGTCACGCGGAAGACCGGGGTTCGATTCCCCGACGGGGAGGATTTTTCTTTCACGTTTCATCTGCTGTTCACACTGCACTGTTTGCACCATCACATGTTTTAAAGTATTTTTACATTATGTATATAATTTCTTTTAGTTTTGTGTATATATATTCTTGATTTTTCTTTCTTATCTTGTTTTCCTATGTTGCTGCTGGTGTCTCTTGAGAGCTGCCAAACAAAAGGTCCTTGTACAACTACAATGACAATCAAAGCCATGTCGTAGGGCTAAATCAACATTTTGATTATTAGCCATAATGTTGTATTGACCCAAGGTAGATGTCTGTATGATATCAACCTTGTATTGTACTACACTACCCACAATCCTAAAGTGTAACATTGACGTCTCTGATTGGTTGGAAGTCGTTAGAAAAAGGCATTCGCAAATGATTTAAGGGATTAGTAGAGCCTTCATTCTTAAAATAATTCTGTACAATCTTGTACCTTGGCCTTTCTTTCAAATGTATTTTTTTTTGCTCTGAATACAATGTATTATGGTAACGATTCATCTTGTGGTTTGTTGGCTTGGATCCAGGCTTAAAACTCTTCAAATACAGATTTTATGAAACAAGAATGAGTGAAACAGAAATTCACTTCCGGAACCGGAGCCGTTCCAAAAGTGGGCGGTCACTTTTCAGCTCAATATCTGCTGCGCTGCTTTGTCACGTTACTCAAAACTCTTTTTTCACTGGTCAGGATCCTGTAGAATGATGACTCTGGTTTTCCAGTGATCTGATTGGCCAGTAGTTGGACTGGTGAATGGCTTTGATCTCTAGTCTCTTAACCTCACCTGCTCCCAGAGCTGGTTAGCCGTCACCATGGTGATTTACCCCCAGTAAGAAGAGAACCAACTTCGTAGGACGGAAAACCCAAGAGCTAAACCTGCAGTTGCCTCGAATTCCGCGAAATATTTATAACCACACTCGACATGTTACATCAGTCAACATGTCGAAAAAAAAGATTCCCCTTTGGCCTCAAGTGTTTTTAAATGTTACGTATGAAAGCCACATTGTTTACAAGTAAAAAAAGGAAAGAAAAAAAAGACCTTCCTTTCCTGTTCCCCTTTGTACCCTGCTGATTTTGTTTTGGATGGCAGAAAGGTCACGGACCTGAGCTATTCCTTGGCTAATCTCCCATAATTGGACAATCGGCCCCTATTACAGCCATTATATTTGGGCCTGTTGAGCAATAGTGGCTTGTCTTATACATCCTAATGCAATACCCAGTCCACTGGGATGCTTTAAATACCTTAACCATTCATGAAAGAATAGCATGGCATCTTTTGTTTCTTTTTTTTCCTCAGGTGCATAGATGTCTGGCATAACTATGGATCTATGAACAACAGCCCCCACTGCTACTTTACAAGTCTTAATCTCAAACTAATGAAAGCACCCTTTTTAAATTTTTTCCTCCAGGTCTCCCAGGACTTACTGTACATCTGTCAAATATGTGAAGTCCTTCTCTTCCCAGTGGACTCTTCGGTTACAAGCAGCGAGGAACTTGACTAGTAGGAAACATCTTGGACCCGGCCTGGGTTTTGTCACCGGGCGGGCCCCTCGACAAAATTCGAAAAAGCTGAAGTCTCTTATGTGTTTTATGTACTTCCTCCCAGGACACAACCCGATTGACTTCTCTGCCGCCGTTGAGCCCTCGACGCCGTCAAAACAACCCAGTCCTCTTGTCATGTGGGTACATTACAGAAAAAGGCTCATATTACCCTCACTGGCATCGCCGCCTCTCACTTCGCCATGGACCGGAATAAACGCAATTCCATTGCCGGGTTCCCTACGCGACCTGAACGCCTCAACGAGGAAAGGGACAGTGTCGGAGGGGTAGGGGTCTGCGAGATGGGCATGGGCCCGCACCCACAGGTCAGTCTTTGTTTTCTTTATTTCATTGAGTAAGATACATTTCACCAGTGCAGGGTTCTTCTGCTGGTATAAAGAGTCCAGAAAAATATTGGCAAAATATTAAACTAATGAAGAATTCTGACACATGGAATAATCAGTTGGCCAGTTATGATTATGATTAGTTTTGATCAGCCTAACTTGGACTGAGTTGGTTCCAGTCTGGGCCAGTTGTTTCTGACAATCGGGAGATAAAATCTGAAATAATTTTAATGTGCGATTCCAAGATTCTTTTTGTTTGCCTTCTGATCTAGTTGTTGTTGGCAATCTTCCTGATAAACATTATTTGTTTGGCATGCTAGATTATAACTGAATACTGTGTCGTCAATGTCATAGGTGGGTGCAAAATTAAAAATAAAACATACTGATAAAGAAAAAGCAGGCAAATGGATAAATGGTCTGTCATGAATCTTAAACCCTGATAACAGCCAATCATCACATTAGAGAAACTGGAACCAATAAATGTTTTGCTCCGTTTCTTCTCAACGTTGCTAAAATGATTTATTGATTAGCTATTGATGCAGCTATTCTGTCAACTGACTTAACAATTAAATGATTAGTTGCTTCAGCAGATCCTTACAGGAGACGTCAAGGACCCACATCTTCACTTACTTTAGTTTTGGTATTGACACATACTGGAATTAGTGCTCCTGCAGGCTTTGGAGGGCTGAGTGTTTGTTTTTTTTGTGTTGCCTAATGACTCAGGTAAAAACCTAATCTGCCTTTTGTCAAGTGTGTTGTCGTCTGTATTTACTTGTTTGTTCAGCATGTGCTTGTTTCTGTCCGCCATGACTGAAAACATCAATGTATGTTGGTCTAAATCAGTGTCTTTTACATTTAGTGTTCAGTCCTCTAGTCCTTGTCCCACATAAGGGCAAATGGATAATGTTGCCTCTGTCTCCTTCTCCCACACAAACAAGCAAATTATAGCAGTGGTCCTGGAGCGTGTGCTGTACATCGGATAAGTGACACATTTTGTCCCCCTTCGTCAGGTGGGCAGGGTGTGGCCTTCGTCCTACAGAGCCCTCATCAGTGCCTTCTCCTGTCTCACACGCCTCGATGACTTCACCTGCGAGTGGATTGGCTCTGGATTTTTCTCGGATGTCTTCAAAGTGGGTGGAGATCAGTTATAACTTGCCCTCTCGTGCCCTTATATTTTTTTTCTCTCCTCCGTTCTCTTATGGACTTCCCCTTTTTCTGTATCCGTGGCTTTCCGCTACTCTGCTGGACTTCACTTTCTGCGAATTTCTATGCGTCTAGCTCACACGTACTCATTTGACCTCCAGATAGATTTGGTTTTCCCCCTCGTAGGTGACAAAAGTCATACTTGTGCGGCGCAATGCATTTTGTGCACTGGTCAGGATCAGAATAGATTAAGGGGAACTTGTTGAGCATGGCTCTGACTAAACTACCCCCCCGCCCCCAAAAGTAATTTTCTGTTTGGTTTGACTTGTCAAGTGGATGTGCTTGGTGGGTCAAAGACTGATTGTTTCTGAGCAATCTTGCCCTTCACTCATGACTCTGTCCAGTATATTTTTCAGGTCAAGTTAGACTCAAGTCAGTTCAAAGACATCAATTAAACAGAGTTGTTAACCCTGTTACTTTGTCCCCTCCCCCCTGCAGACATATGAATGGGAGTCACACAAGCCCATTTAGCGCCATTAGTTTGGCTTTGCTAAATTAATCCTTCATCTTCATCAGCGTCCATCAGCAGAGGAATTTAATTATCTTTATCTCCTCTTGGTTGTTAGTACTGTGGTTGTGTTATCAAGGCCACCAGAACAGTGTACAGTTGTACTGTGGGCTACTCATTTCAGAAAGGAGGCAAGCTGCAATCAGGTGCAATAAATGATCATGACCTTGATGGCATTTAATTTTTAAAGTTGGATATTTGTAACTTGTTGTGAAAGAGAGATACGTGCTTTGGAGAGTTTATTCAGAGCTTTTGTGTGTAAGTGTTTAATGTGTGTGAAAACCACTAACTTTTTATTAGGTACTGTAAAGGGTTAATTCACAGATTAAATGGACAAGCATGGTGAAGGGGTTGTGGTCTTTTAGACACGGAAGGGAACCTGAGTTAAGTAAAAAAAAAAAAAAAGCTATGAGTTTTAGCAAGGCTCGTTTTAACTCCACATTATTTGTTGTATGTGTTTTATTTATTCCAAGTCTCTTTGTGTATATTGGAATTTGAATATGACCTCGGCTCACAGTGTATTGGTTCGGTGGATTGATGTGTCACTCAGTTTCCACTGTGTCTCATTTTCGGGCTGAGTTGGGCTCATTGATGTTACTGTTGGTCATGTCTGACGGCTTCTATTGAGTGTTTGTGTGTCTGGTCAGGGACGATGGACTTGGAAAGTCCTGCAATAGGATCAAATCGAGGCATATTTTGATTGATTTTTATCAGCTATGTGAAGCCCATTGTCGCCCATTGTACTCCGGGGGATGGCCAGCTGACAAACACACCCCATTGTGGGCTGTGTAAACACTGGAGCTTATTCATGTGAGTGATGAGGGAACTACAGAGCAGCACAAGTAAACAACAGCCAACAGTCTCAATTATTGATATCCACATTTACAGGATGGTCAATAAATAAAACGTTATTATTCTTTATGGCAAAAAGGCTGTCCAAATCCCACAGCATCACACACTGTGACAAAACACTTAAGTATTTTATACACAATAATGACGTAAACCATTTAGTGATTGAACAGGAAAGTTATGATAGAGCCTGTAAGCTTCTAAACTAACATGTAGGTTACTTCATATCAGAATGTGATGTTGTAGAAGTAATTTATCAGTGTTAATTGATTCAAATTGGAATTTAATAGCAACAGCAGGGTGAACTTCCAACTCCCCTGCACGAATGCTCACACCAAAGCAGAGGACATGATGCTGGGCACTGTCAGACTGAATGATATGAAAACATAAATTGCTGTTGGAGGAGGAGGAGGAGACACCGAGCTTCTGGTGGTGAAGAGCTGGGATGTTGAAAGGGAAGAAAACAGGGGTTTGAGTGGAGGTTTCAGGAGTTTATAGAGTATAAGGGATTGGGGTAGACATGGGCAGTAGAGGAGGTCTGGAAAAAGGGGGCGATGTAGTGGTTTTCAAGAGTTTAGGTCAGGGGGAGGAGGAGGAGGACGAGGACGGTAGAAAGGGTTTAAAGGACAAGTAAACGTAAGGATTTATGTTCCAGTGCCAAGAGAAGAGCGTGAGGGGAAAAAGCTGGGGTTGACATCAGAGGAAGATGGGAGAGAAAGATACTACGACTACTTCTACTACTACTGGGGGAGATGAAGATTGAGGATGATGGCTTGTTTGAGGCCACAGCGAGGAGGAGAAAGAGGGGGATCAGGAATAAATTCAGATGGGGGTGTGTGAAGAGTGAGGACCGGGGGGGGGGGGGGGGGGGTTGGTTGGAGGAGGCGGATAGACGGATGTGGGGGAGGAGGTCTTTGGAGGAGTGGCCATCTGTTGTTTCTGCTGTCCTGTTGTGGAGACTCACTGTCAGCTCCTCCAGCCGGGCGCCTTCCTTTGAACTTGAACAGAGGGATTCTTGTTTCTGTATGTATGAGATGGAGAGAGAAAACGTAAGACCTGGAGAGCTTCGCTAAATGGAAACAGACGGCATGAGCCTTTATGATTTCTCTATTGGTCATGATTTTACAGTACACCGAGAGATATTTTCATATTCTACCTATCTGTGTTTTGTCCGGCAGTATATCACTGACTTTGTCATTGTTAATACCTGCTGTAAGCGATACTGTCCTCCACTGTCACCAGTGTGCCATGGCTGTGATGATGGAAGATGGTCAAAGAGCCTCTGTTAGAAGAAGACAAACAGCCTCCCACTGTAATATTTAATATGATTGACACCATATTGGTTCCATATTTCCATAGATGATATTTTACCCTCGTCTGAATTTTTTTTGCCTCCCATGGGCTGAAAAATGTTGACCGTTGCTGTCACATGCAATAATATCGGTCAAATTATATATTATTAATCATATGTGATCATATGTGTTTGCCACAGCTAAGCCTGTTATTGGTGCTTGTTTGCAGAGTTGAAACCTCCCATTTTATGTATAATGTCTGGTGTGGTTTAAAATGGTTGTGTTGTTGTTGTTGTATAATTGGGACCTTAGCTCTTATACTTATGTGACAGTACGCAGCTCTGTTTTTTGTTGTTGTATGTGTTTATGTATGATGCTGTATTCTGAGACCAGTTCAACACTGGAGCATTGTTTTAAGTCTCTTCAACTACTGGAAATGAAAAAACCTGCTTTGTTCCTGCTGTCAGGAAGTGAGTAAAAAACTGTAGGTCGACAGATCAGTCTGCAGCCGCTGCCTACTGTGGTTTGCAGGTTCCTATTTGCATGCTACACGAGTTTGTTCAGAAGAACTTAAATACTTATAATGGCTTTAAATACTGCACTCTGTGGTATCTCTGAAACCTGTAGTGTGAAGGTCAGCTTTCTATTTTAAAAAGACTGATGTGACTGTAATAAAAAGGCATCTATGCAGGGGTCTTGGTTTTGAACTGTAATTTTATTTTATAAATGTTGCTTTAATTCAGAGATTAAAAGTGTGAACTTCTCTTTTAGAAGTTTTTCTCTCTAGGAAATGGACTTTAGATATTTTTGATCAGGCAACGCCACTGTCTGTGAATTATTCAAAATTAAGATTAGTGATACCGTGAGCAGCCCGAAGTATAAAGCCGTGAGATGTAGATCTATTTGAAAGGTGAAGGACAAACCATTTGGAGTATCATGTCAGCTAACACAAACTTCAGGTTTTTTCTTAGTTGAATACACTTTTTTTACATGAAAAAAAAGTGACTACTCTGAAAAGTTGTTGCGCGACCCATCTTTAAAAAAAGTGTTGTACCAGCCATTGGGACAACTGGGACAAATCCCAGTCAGCCATTGGTTGTTTGGGCTGGTGGACCATTATAAAAGTTTTTTTACCAACCCCTGCAGTCTCTGTACAGGCCCAGCCCTCTCTTGTTTGCCTGTCATCCGGGGTGCTCATGGAAGCATGCTGCCTGTGTGCTCCTGGACTGGGCTCACTGGCCAATCAATGAGTTTCAAAATTCCAGACTAATGCAAAGCATTGGTTTTTTTAAGCAGTGCTGCTGTCCCCATCCATTAGTTGTTGGCTGGAGTCTTTCCCAGTTTGCCCCGGGTGCCAGGCAAACCATCCCCCTAGACAAGTCAATGGATGGATGGATGGGTGGTGGTGCCATTATTATCTAACAAATAGCTGGAAACCAAAATCCCAATGCCCAATATTAAAAAATTGATTGAGTCGCTCTGGA